>NC_136524.1:33962315-33964815 GCF_053919585.1 Euprymna scolopes | reverse complement strand
AAACAAGCATAATATGGCTATAAAAAAGTTCAGAAAGCACGTAAACCAGAAATTGATTGATATTATACTGATACTAAAAGAAAAACAAAGCCGTGCCAATAATTTTGAACAAGGGTTTTTTGCAATTATGTTTGTTGTTCCTTTGTTATTTATTTTTTCTAAAATCCGATTGCTGCATCGGAAAGGCCAGTTAAAAATACATAATATACTTTGTTATTTTCTTTAATTTAATCCCTTTTTTAGAATTTATTAGACAAAATTTAACTTTTATTTTACCGTGCCAATAAATATGATCATCACTGTATATACTTATATATACACACACATATATATATACTTATATATACACACACATATATATATACGTATATATACACACACACACATATATATATACTTATATATACACACACATATATATATACGTATATATACACACACATATATATATACGTATATATACACACACATATATATATACGTATATATACACACACATATATATATATACTTATATATACACACACATATATATATATACTTATATATACACACACATATATATATATACTTATATATACACACACATATATATATACTTATATATACACACACATATATATATACTTATATATACACACACATATATATATATACTTATATATACACACACATATATATATATACTTATATATACACACACATATATATATACTTATATATACACACACATATATATACTTATATATACACACACATATATATATATACTTATATATACACACACATATATATATATACTTATATATACACACACATATATATATATACTTATATATACACACACATATATATATATACTTATATATACACACACACATATATATATACTTATATTAACACACACATATATATATACTTATATATACACACACACATATATATACTTATATATACACACACATATATATATACTTATATATGCACACACACATATATACTTATATATACACACACATATATACTTATATATACACACACATATATACTTATATATACACACACATATATACTTATATATACACACACATATATATATATACTTATATATGCACACACATATACATATATTCATATATATACAAACATATATATTCATATATATACAAACATATATATATGCGTATAGATGCATATATACACATATATACACACATATATATATATACACACATATTTATATACATATATATATACACAGAGATATACACATACATATATACACACATATATATGCATATATATATACACACATATTTATATACATACATATATATATATATGATGAAAATTATGGAAAACGTATTCCGAAAAAATATAGAAATGAAAAGGAACAAACAGTATTATGTGTTCATAAACGTTCCGTCTTTATTTCATCCAGAGGAAGTCTCGAAATAAAGACATATACACATATACACACACATATATATACACATATATGTACATATATATACACACATATATATACACACGTATATATACATATATAAACACACAGATATATATATATACATATATAAACACACACATATACATATATACATATATAAACACACACATATACATATAAACACACATATATATACATATATAAACACACACATATGTACATATACATATATAAACACACACACACACACATGTATATACATATATAAACACACACACATATATATACATATTTAAACACACACACATATATATACATATATAAACACACACACATATATATACATATATAAACACACACACATATATATACATATATAAACACACACACATATATATACATATATAAACACACACACATATATATACATATATAAACACACACATACATATATATACATATATAAACACACACATAATTATATATACATATATAAACACACACATAATTATATATACATATATAAACACACACACATATATATACATATATAAACACACACACATATATATACATATATAAACACACACACATATATATACATATATAACCACACATATATATATATATATATATGTTCGTATTAATTTATTTTTATTTCGGACTTTTAGTCTAATCTTTAGTTGTGGTTTTTCATCTTTTCATGAAAATAAATTAATATATATAATACTCATCTCAAAACGAATTCCAATTAAGGAATATATATATATATATATATATATATATATATATATATATATATATGAACACACACACACATACATACATATATAAACACACACGCATATACATATATAAACACACACACATGTACAAACAAATGCACATATATATATACATATATAAACACACACATATATATACATATATAAACACACATATATATACATATATAAACACACATATATAGACATATGTATATATACACACATATATATACACGTATGTATATATACACACATATATATACACATATGTATATATACACAC
>NC_136524.1:33654815-33957315 GCF_053919585.1 Euprymna scolopes | reverse complement strand
AATATATATATATACGTATATACATACAAACACATAAACATATGTACACAAAAAATAAATAAATAATATATACACACCTACATATATACATACATATACAAATAGGTATACTTACACATACATACACTAGTACATATATTAACATACATACATACATACATACATACACATATACATATATAGAATGATGGCAGATCAATTATTACATGCTTCCAGCATTTCAGGGCTACACGCGTGACAATTTTTCCATCGCCACAGACAATTTTTATAGATCAATGTCTGGGGAAGTATCTATACAAAGATGATGTTACAGAGTTTTAGCTTTGTACGACAGCTAAGTCTCTCTCTCGGTTCAAAATGTTGAGATCCAGCAACAATCATCAGCAAGATACCCAGCAACAAGTCAAACTGCAGACCAGCTTAATGCGGGTACTGGTCTCCCGCTTTATGTTTTTTTTTTGTTTTTTTTTTTTAAAATCAGAGATTCGCTTCAACCAGATGGGTTGCCTTAACAAGGCTTTTGGGAGTCCTCTCCACCCACACACATATCGAAATAAAGATATACACGTACGCATACAAGCATGCATACAAACAGATGCACGCAAACATACATACGCAAGAACAAACACACATGACAACATGCACATACATACATACATTCATACATAAACGCATGCACATACGTATGCACTCACACGTACACATACACGTACATGTAGAATATATATGAAGGAGCATATACACACACATATATACATATACACATATATACACACGCACATATATACATACATATACACATATATACACACGCACATATATACACATATACATACACATGCATATACATATATACACAGACGCATATACATACATATATATACACACATATATATATATTTATACACACATACATATATTTGTATATACATATATATATATATATATATATATATATATATTTATATATACAAATATGTGTGTGTGTGTATATATATATATATATATATATATGACTTGGGTGCTATCAGTTAGAATCGAAACCAATGCATACAACTGCTTTGGTTTCGATTCTAACTGATAGCACCCAAGTCATATATATATATTTTAGTTTTGATCTCACTACTATATATTAGGTTCAACATAATAATCGATAGAGAATTGTCTTTATAATAATACATAATCTGCATTAATTAAAATATCATATTTAAGCATATCTTACAACCAGGACATGTCGGGTGGCTTGCTAGTAATATCTAAAATTATAAAATTAAGAAAAATTTATTCATTCTCTGGATCAGTTTTTGTCAGGAAGGGTCGTTTTTTGGGGGTGTTATGTACTAATTTGGAAAGAAAATGCTGACTCATTCCAAAAAGAATCTGTTATATAAATAATAGTTGCCTGTGTGTGTGTTCAGTTAGAGAGGAATGGGATGGATGGAAGAAAAAAAGAGGTTGGAAAAAGAGAAAAAGGTACGGAGATAGAAGTTTTAATAGAAATATGTTACACTTTAACCAGAATCCTGCTTGTCTGGAAAGAAAATCAGCAATATAAATAAACTGTTAAATTGTCCAAGCAATTTTGTTTACAATATTTTTTTTTCAAGAAAAATTGCACGTAACGTATAAAAAAGATTACTTTATGAATTTATTTTTATTAATTTAACAATTGAAAAAAAAAAAAACATTTTTCTTTTTTGTTTGCATTTTATTTGTTTAGATATTTTCAATATTTCATTCAATTATGAAATATCTTACATAAAAGTAAGAAAAAGAATTGAGATTACATAGTGCTTCTAAAAATGTATAAATAACTTTAAATTAATGATTTTGAACGTAAGATATATTTTTAAATAAACTTTAATTTAAAGTTTTTTTATATTCTTTTGTTTATATATATAATTACATAAAATAAGGGCGGAGTTAATTGAGACTTTTTGTAAATGTTTTAAGACGTCTATATTCATTGTTTACGTCAAGTAATTCCTTTGGAAAGACGATTTCCCTGTCCTGATAAAGTGCTTCAACCATTCCAAGAAATCGTTCAAGAATGAACTGGGCATTCTTCATGATAAAATTTTGCTGAAAAGAAAAGAAAAAAAAAAAAAACAAGAAATAATATCAGAAAATAGTATAATACATTTCAAGTAACATAAAATTTTGCTGAAAAATTATCAGTGATATTGAGTTCTGTTATTGAAATGATAAATGTAAGTGATATATTAATTTTACTTTGCATGTGAGTATTTATATAGAGAGAGGAACTTGAATGCCTACTAGACACCACCCTCAGGTGTCTTCGGTCTCTCTGTATAGGATGTTTGTCAGGGTAAAGATCCTAACATGAGGATACTTCTAGCAGGAAGTAAACCCTACCAAATATTCAAAAAAGACAACATGAATAAAAGTATAAACAAAAGAAAATACTGGCAGGTTGCCACCCGGGATAAAAAGGGCCCCTCAACTCGTTCATGCACCAGACGGGAAGAGGTAAGCAATGGTGCAAACCTTCATTTCTCTGACAGTTACAATATTGGAATAACAGAGACAAACCAGGATCACATGCAAACACATACTGGAGAGAACTTGAATGCCTACTAGACACTGTCCTCGAGTGTCTAAGGTCTCTCTGTACAGGGGTTTGTCAGAACAACCTGGCATGAGGATACTTTTTCTATAGAAGTAAACCCTGACCAAATATTCGAAATCACATAGTATTCACTGCCCAAATAAAATCTCCTCACTATGATGTGTATCTTTAGTAACAGGATGAAGCTTCATATTCTGCCAGACCAGATGAATTCTTGTCCTGGAAACACCAAAAGACCACAAAAAGTGTACAGCAACATATTTCAATGGTCGTTTTTTTTTTACATAGGGGTCACCACTTATCAAGGCCCGAAGGCCACTCAGGGATAAGGGTTATTGCGTGTACAGTAATCAATGAGATAGTATTGTAGTAATCATTAGTATTGGGGGTTTTGATAGAGTATCTTACTTAAGGGGGCGGTTTGTCAGGAGTTTGTTTATGTTGGACTTGGAGATGTCCAAGTTGTAGTTAGGTGGAAAACAGGCAAGTGGCAGAGAGTTCCACTGGCTTTCAGTTCTAAGAAAGAAGCTTTGTTCATGGAATCTACAGTTGGATTTAGGCACAGATAGAGAGTGGGGAAAATTAATTGACAGTAGTTTCAGCCAGACGGGTGTTTCTCGTGAAAAATTGGTGAGGGGGGGGGATTGGAGCTCAGACGAGCACCTGCCATGGAAATAACGATAAAACAAAGACAGGCTCGCAACGTCTCTTCTGTGGGAGAGAGGTTGCAGGGAAGAGAAAAGGACATCCCCCACTAAACCACGAAGTCTATTTTGTACTCTGTCACGGCAGGATAGGCTGTTTTTAGCAGCTCCTGCCCAGATGTGGCAGCAGTACTCCATCCTTGGATGTACTTGGCTTTTATATAGATAGAGAATTGCATCAGTAGTGATATATCTTCTGGAGCGCTAGAAGGATCCCACCATTTTCCCAGCGTCCCTGGCAACAGATTTGATGTATGTGTTCCATTTCAGATCAGGAGTAAAGGTCAAACCCAGAAGCTTGTCAAAACATGGAGTCTTCCCAAGACGAGAGCCATCCATTTCAATTGATGCCAGATGGGGATCAGAGCATTGATGATGTAAAGATAGAAGCTTGGTTTTGGATGCATTAAAAGTGACCAGCCACCTCTTCCCCCATTGTACCACATGCTCAAGATCAGAGGAGAGAGAATTAGAGAGAACCTTGACATTTACAGCCTTTGATGTGTTGCCATAGATGGTCGTGTCATCAGCATAGATGTCGACGAATGATTTAAGTATGTGTTTTGGGAGATCATTGATGTAAATCAGGAAGAGAGTTGGGCCCAGGATGGACCCCTGGGGGACTCCAGCATTAATACTGTGGGCCTCTGATTTCTGCCCATCAACCACTACTCTTATGAACCTATCAAAGAGAAATGATTTAATGATTGAGAAAACATTTCCAGTAATACCGTAGCTGGAAATCTTGTTAAGTAAGCCCTTATGCCATACCTTATCGAAGGCCTTCAATATGTCAAGAGCAATTGCCCTGGAAAGGAAACCTTTGTCAAGAGATTCACTAATCCTATGTGATATAATCGTTAGCACATCTGCTGTAGATCTTGCAGAGTGGAAACCATATTGCATGTCACTAAGAAGGTTGTTTCTGTTGAGGTGGTTGACTACTTTGAAAAGAGGAAAATTATGTCCCCATCTTCTTTACTAACTCACTGTTTGAGGGGTAAAGGATACTACTACTACTACTACTACTACTACCCACTAGAAGTTTTCACACAGACTATCAAAGATTTGAGAAAACAACCTGTGGTGTTCCCTGGAGTCCAAGTAACAAGTCTCCCGAGATTTCTAGTACTCTATTCCTCTTTCAAAAATCTTTGCGTTATCGTAACAGCTGTTTAGGATTGATTTCTTGTTGGCAGCGACTTTTGGTATTCATTGGAATTTGGGTGACAATAAGCCTCTCCGAGGTCTCTGTCCTCTTTGAACACATCCAGTGGAGGTCTGGTTAGTGCTTTTTCTTTCACTTCTGTTGCAGTTTCTATATGTCTGGTTAGCATTTCTCGCTCATATCGATTAGTTTCTACACTTAAGATTTCCGGTGTTTTTAACATTACTGTCCATTGCATAGTATCAGTTTTCCTGTAGATTCCTATTAGTTTTTTTCAAGTTCTTTATTATTATTATTAATATTATTATACTAACTACAAGTCTTTCTTAGATACATTAATTAAAAAATGAACAAAAATTACAAAAATCCTTCTCAAACCCTTGATTCACTTCCATATTATACTAGCCTGGGTGCCCGGCATTGCCTGGGTGTTTGGAGGTGTGTGTTGAGCAAAAAAAAAAAAAAAAAAAGTGGCAGTAGGCAGGTAGGCTCAAACCCGTACCTGAAGGAGGAAAAGAATGTGAAAAAAAAAGTGACGCCTTTGCCGTTTTGTCCATCGCAAAACCGGAAGTGACTTAGGTTTAAATTAAGGTTAGTCAATCAAAAAAGGGGATGACTTTCGAAAATATTGGTGAAAAAAGCGACCCCCTCCCTTTAGAAAAGTGCCCAGTTGAGGGTGAAGGAATTAATATTTTTAGCCAATTTTTCGATATTTGTCGTCCGAAGGGGCGAGCTTCAAAATGATACTGATCTCATGAAAATCCATCACCTCTGTCGAAAGTTTTAGGCAAACATACAAACATACATACACACACACTAACAGACAGGTGAGATTTATATAATAGAGTAGCGGGGGTACCCGGCGTTTTCCGGGTGTTTGTAGGTGTGTGTGTGTGTTGGGGGGGGGGTAGATAAAAAAGAAAAAAATGTTTTGGTAGGAATGTACGCTCAAAAACAAATATTAAAAAAACAAAGAAAAACAAAAAATAAAATAGCGGAAAAAGTTTTGGAAGGGAGGTAGGCTCGAACCTGATGGGGGGGAGTACCTGTGTGCGTGTGCGTGTGTGTGTGTGTGTGTTGCTATACAGAAATTTTGACCACTTCAAGCTCAAACTTCAGCCACACTTTTAGAAACAAGAAAAGCCCCCCCCCCCAAAAAAAAGGCAAATTGTCCTACCATTGAGGAATGGATATACTCAACCCACTTTGCCTGTAATATATGTGAATACGTTTCGTTCCTAAAAATCCTGTGTTCCTTTCATTTATTACCATTTTTACCCCCATAACAGAATGCGAAAGTATTGCCTTACTAGCAGGCCACCTGGCATTGCCTGGTCATAAAATACACATAAATATTATATTTTAATTCAATACAGAAACTAAGACCTGTGCATATGAGTATTATGTTTTCAAACAAAATCAAATAAAAAAAAAAAGTCAATTAAAAGAAGTGTTTTGGCATCGGAAAATAGGCACCAACTTTTTTGATTTCAATATCAATTCCGATACCGCCAAATTTGTTGATTTTTTCCAATCCCTGATTCCGATTAATTGGCCCAACACTAACATATAGGTTGAGAGGTGTCCTCTCTCTCTCTCTCACACACACACACACACACACACACACACACACACACTGTCTAACTTTTATAGATAGGAGATAGATTACTTTCTTTTACACATCCACAACTAATATTACAACATGTTTAATTCTTCATTTATTAAACTATCTAAATACTAAAGTATTTCTTTTTCTTATGTATTAATTCTGAGCTATGGTGGGGGCCTGCAATGCAAATTTAAATAATAAAATTAAAAAAGAAAAAATTACTTACATCATTGGAAAATTTTGCTGCTTTAAGCGAACTCTGCACATGCGCTATGTGCGCTTTGAATATATCGGCGATTGTGTTGTTGATGACAGATTCCAAAGCGGGAGTGTACATTTTCAAAGTATCATCCACAAATACAAGCGTGGATTTGGTGAAAAGAACGGTATTCGGTGTCAAGGAAACAAAACAGTCATCTGTTGAGAGAAAAGAAAAAAAAAAGAGAAATTTAACCAATGTTGAGTTGGTGAGTTACTTTTAAAAATATTATTTTTTGAATACACCCTATATAGAATTTCTTGAAAGTCAATGTTTTTAATAAATATTTTTACTTTATCTTTTTTATTTTAGGAAACTTTTATTATTTTGCTTTCTTTTATAGTATTATTTGAAATTTTTTAATATCCAATATAAATTAAAGGTTCTTATCCAGAATTTCTTTGAAGAAATAACCTTTTTTAACAAATTTTTTTAAAGGAAATTATTGTTATTTTACTATCTTTTTTAATATTATCTGAAATTATTTAATAGCCAACATAAAAGTTGAAAGTTAAGGCCAATGTTTTTAAACAAAATTTATTTATATATATATATATATATATATATATATATATATATATATATATATATTCTTTTTTTTTTTAGGGAAACCTATTATGTTATTTTGCTATCTTTTTTAATATCATCTGAAATTATTTAATAGCCAACATAAAAGTTGAAAGTTAAGGCCAATGTTTTTAAGCAAAATTTTGTGTTTTTTTTTTTTTTTTTATATATATAGGAAACTATTATTGTTCTGTAATTTGTCCTTGGTCAATGTAGGGGAACCCCTTCATTCTGAGACAATTACTATTTATTTAGATACTGCCAGAGTACCCCCTATTTGGGGGAGCTGGTCTTCCCTCACATTAAAAACGACCTTATGTCTACTTTGCTTTCGTGGGGTAGCAAATAAATATCAAGGCAGAAAGCAGGAAGCTTAACTGGCCCCAAGCCTGGTTTTAAAGCAATGTTCATTTCTGCACATGGGTGGCGACTCCTTTGATTCGTAACTTAATTACCAACTCATTGAATTCACTATCTACTCTGGCCTAACAGTTAGCAAGGAAGATTGAATTCCAACTCACTCTCTATCTTTTTTGTCTTTTTTCACATTCTTTTCCCCCCCTTTGCTCTTCGGGTTTGAGCTTGCTTGCCTTTTTTCTTTGCTCAACACACACCTCCAAACACCCGGACAACACTGAGCACCCAGGCTAGTATTCTTTTTTTTGGGGAGGGGGGAACTATTATGTTATTTTGCTATCTTTTTTAATATTATCTGAAATTATTTTACAGCCAACCTAAAAGTTGAAAGTTAAGGCCAATGTTTTCAAACATTTTATTTTATTATTTTTTTAGGAAACTATTATTGTTCTGTAACTGGTCCTTAGTCAACATAGGGGAAACCCTTTATTCTGAGACAATTACTATTATATTTAGATTTTTCCAAAGTGTCCCCTATTTTCAGTTTAATTCCTGTTTTACATGCTGGCTTGCGTTGTACGGCTTTTAAAAATTGACTTCTGAACTAACCTATCTCTGGCCAGGTCTTTACTTATCCCTCTTTCTCTCAAGTCCATGCTTATCACTTCCTCCCTGTATGAACTGAACTTGCTATCTGAACTATTCTACACCTACTAAACCAAGAATTCTCATCCATTTTCTCAACGTGACCATACCATTGAAGTTTCCTGTTCTGCACATATCTCCCAATGGTGTGTATATTTAATCATCTGAGCTCATCAGGTCTAAGGTTGTCTTTAAGATTCACATTACACACTGCGTCATTCTCGTAGTGTCTCTCTCCATGCAACGCATATCCTCAACCCTCATTGGCCAGGTTTCACCCATTTTTATTAAAATCAAAGTACGTAAATTTATTAAACAGAAACATCAATAACTTTTCAGGAATGCAACAGCAATTAATAGTGATAGGGTCTGTCTTGTGAGTTAGGCAATAGATTTTCAATAATCCCATTTTTACAGAATTCTTTTTTTCCCCCTGATTGACTAGAATGTCGTAAGCATGCATATTTTAGTGTATCCGTTGGGACACCCCTTACCTCCCGTGCAAAGAATTAGCTAAGGTAACCTAGGCTAGGATACAAGAAATCGTTTGTAATTTAATACAATTTAATAGTAATTTTCTTTCTTTCTTAGAACTGCATGCCTATGTAATTGTCTTCCGTTTTCCTGCTTTCCAGCTGACTACAATATGGCTGTCTTCAAGTCGAACGTAAACAAGTTCTTGATGAACCGTTCCACTTAAATTAACAAATTTACCGAATTTCCATTATTAACAATTACTGGATTGTCCAATTTTACTACTGTATGCTCTTTAACCCTTATTCTTGAGTGGCCTCTGGGCCTTGATAAGTTGTGATGCCTATGTAAAAAAAAAAAAAAATTACCATTTTTTTTAATGAAAGTATAATATTGTAAAATAAAGTAGTTAAGTTCTTATTTCTACAAATCCATGTTGCGTATCATTTGTCGCCACCAAACATACATCACAGCCAGAATGACCCCAAGAAATGACAATCTGAACTGGACAACAACCATGCTGAAGAAGTCCACACCATTGAGGTTCCTACTGTTTTTGAATACCGTTTGTTCACACCAGTGAACCCAGAAATGTCCCCACGAAAATCAAGTAACCCCCTTCACGGCAAACGATTGGTTTATAAGTGCAGATTATTTAAAATCTGACAGAAACAAAGTAAATGTTTACATAAACTTTTTTAACACGTATAAAAATGAATTTTAAAATTTAATAATTACATTTTATTGTTGTTTTTTTATTGCAAAAAAAAAACAAAAAAAAAAACTATTTACACCATAGGTTCTTAATAGGGGTGAAATTCACCCCCAGGGGATGAATTTTGGAGTCTGAGTGGGTGAATTTTTAACTCATTTATAATTTTAACTCTTTCTCGTTTTTATTTACAGCATTTGGAGCCCATCATGAGTATAAAAAAAAAAAAAAAAAGATAGGATTATTCATATATTGGATATGGATTCACATCCATCATCATAAATGGTGAAGAAACGTATTATTGGTAGTAAAGTTTTGACAAATAATGTTTTGAAACCAGCGAAGATGAAGCAACATTTGAAAAATGTTCATCCTCATCACGAAGATAAGAACTAAAATTATTTTGAACACCATCTCCAAAAAGATGAAGCTGTTTTCAACAGAAGATTTTAAAGAAAACCAAAAAGTTACTGAAGCTTTGTATGCCGTAGCACTTGTAATAGCAAAGCAGTGCAATTTTTGATACTGGCAATCTTGGGAAGGATAGAAAATTGGAAGGGGAGAGGGGGGGTTGACATTCTTACAAATGGTGAAAGGGATGCAGGGGCCAAACAAGGTTGAGAACCCCTGATTTATACATTTTTAATCATATCGGTGAAAAAAAAAAATTTTTTTTTTTTCGAAATAATATCAGAATTATTTATTTTTCTAAAAAATTAATTTAACTTTATTTTTAGTTGTCTAGAGGCGTTACAAACAAAATATTTCATACAAGTTCTGGAACTGCTCGTCTGTGGAACACAATAGTGTGGAGTTACTTCCTCATTGACTATAACATGGCCGTTTTCAAGTCCAACGTAAAAAAAGTTCTTGTTGAGTCATCCTCTTAAGTAATTAACTCCTATCCGATTCCCACTATTTCTGATCATCAGTGTTGTCTCGTGTGGCACTCAGTAACTTTTATCTTTGAGTGGCTTCTAGGCCTTGATAAGCAGTGACTCTATAGTAACAAAAAATAAAAGACACAAGTAACTATGCCAAGTTACTTTTAAATGAGTTGTTGTAATGCAGGCCTCAAGTTAGTATTAGAAAAAACTATGTTGATTTTAATCCCATCCTGATAATCCATCTTTAGCTCTAAATTGTTAACACTTTATGAGACTTTTTGATTGGATGTCCACTACCATGAGAAATGGCCTCTTTTATCTTATTTATGACCTTTCAGAGTTGACCTATGGCTTAAAAAATATAATAGGCCATCTGAATGTAGAGTTTGGCTGAAATACAAACCATATGTTCCCAGTGTATAGAGACAGATAAACAAATAGACAAATAAGTGGAATAGTTTTTAACCCAAAATGTTTATTGGTATTATTATTAGTGGGAGCAGCAGCAACAGTAGTAGTAGTAGTAGTAGTAGTGTCCTTTTTTTATCCTTTTATCTTTCAAATAAATCCATCAATGTTAAGAATATTTGTAAAGATTTTTTTTATCAGACCATTATTCTCAGATTTATTATACTTAAAATATTTTTAGCCTTTGTCAATAAGACATTCTTGTAAAATGTAGAACTTGTCTTCTCTTTCAAATTTTATTATAACTAAAGCCAAAATTTGACTTTTGGGTTGTTTATCGAACTCTGGGCAAAATTTTTCCAATTAAGAAAACGCAAGTTTGCAAAGTTTATTATAAAATAAAATGGAAATAAACAAATGAAAAATAAAAGGACAAAATCCAAAATTAGTCTCTTTGTGCTCGTTATATCCTTTCACTTTTTTCTAAAGCTACAGGTTAAATAAAATTACTACTTGTGGAAATATTCCTTTTGGGGTATTTATTTATGCAGTTTTATAGAGAATGCTATTTTTTTTATTGGGAAACTTAAATTTCTACAGAAACTTTTGTTTATTAAATTATTATGTGAAAGTAAATACCCCCATGCTAAGAATGACTTTCTAAATAATAATATTAATTCAGTATAGTCTGTAAACTGTGCAAGTACTTCCTTTTGTTTATAAAAAAACTATTCACATTTTAAAAATATTTTTTATTTATTACATTCTACTGTTAACAAGCTGAGCATGCAGGTCCCTCTCCATGAATGAAAAATTTACTTTCATCATGACTAATGTTTGTGCAAATTTAAAAAAAAAATCTTTTGTGGGTATCAGAATCGGTATTGAAAAAATCTGTGCCTATTTTCCGATGCCAAAAACGATTCTTTTAATTGTCTTTTTTTATTTGATTTTGTTTAAAAACAAAATCTTTCACTGCTGGTAGTAATGATAAAAAAATAAATATTTATTGATTTTAAAACTATCAGTAAAACTAATATCCATAGATCATCCCCCACAAGTGTGTTTTCACGTTTGAGAAAATATATGCATTTGTTTTTACAGTAATCAGGAATAAATAACAACTCTATTGTTAAATATTTAGAGACCTTTGAAGAATTGGAATCAATAATGGAAAATATCGAAAACGTCACATCACTATATATATATATATATATATATATATATATATATATATATATATATATATATATATATATATATATATATAAAATAAAAATTACAATTAAATTTACCAAAATGATTCAAGATGGTAAAATTAAAGTATATTATAAATATTAAAGAATTAATATTTATAAAATTATCTCAGCCAGATGTAAAAACTTGATAAAACCAAATAGGAAATAGAGCTTATAATATGAGCAAACAGTTAATAAAATATGTTAAAAAACAATTTGAAATGAGTTAAAAACATATATATACACACACACACACACACACACACACACACATATATGACTACTTCATTTAATCACATAATCACATAAATTATTATATGAAAATATAATTTTATGTGTAAATTTTCAATATTTACTTCAACAGTGCTCAATATATAGGTAGAGCTAGGTAGTAAGTTATAAAAAATATATATAGCAATTAAGCTACACAGAATATTCCACATTTCATTCTAGTGAGAATTTGTCAGGCTTTATATATATATATATATATATATATATATATATATATATATATATTATAGTGATGGGACATTTCCAATACTTTTTTCCAATGTTGATACAATTACCGATTCCATATTAAACTGCTGATTCTGATTCTTTATAAATTTTTCCCGATTACCGTAAAAAGACATGTTAAATGTGCAGATATTTTTTTTCAAACGTAAAAGCACACTTGTGCGGCATGATCTATAACTTTTAGCTTTACTATAAAAATCAATTAATATTCATCATTTTATTATCAATACCAGCTGTGGAATATTTTGTTTTAAACAAACTCAATTAAAAAAAATTGTTTTTGGCATCGGAAAATAGGCACAAATTTTTTCCGATACTCCAAAATGTTCCAATTTTTCTGATTTCAAATAATTATCCCAGCACTAATACATTAAATTTGTATGGCTAGGTTTCTTTGCTTTTATCTATTTGCCTTTCTGGTACCAAAGATACTTCATTTTTTTTTAAATGCATTTTTATTGCTAAATTATTTTATATGCTATCACGGAATAGTTCTATGAGCAAGGTATTAATAGTACTAAGTAAATTTAATTATTTATAATTACGATATAAAGGAGTTTTCAGATTATATTTAAACTTAACAAAACCTAAGTATAGTTTTTGAATTGTATGATTTTAAAAATTATAATTGTAATGATTAATAAGCTTGATTATAATAGCTAACAGAATTGAATTATGTAGGGTTTTCAATTCAAATCAATTGATTGGTTATGATAACCGACCGTAATGATTAATCCTTTTTTTTTTTTTATACAAACATACATAATAGTTTATAATTTGTTGATATTATTTTCATAAGTATGTATACACAAATGAGAATTAATAAATTTACTAATTATTAAATAGAACATTTTGGTAGAAGATTCATAAATTAATTAAAATAGTTGGTACGAATGGTTAGGTTTAATGACTTTGTTTGATAAAAATTCAATATGGTGTAATGGAAAAATAAAAAGGTATTTGCAGCTTCTCTTCCAATTTTCGGATTTTAATTATGTAAAATCACACTTTAAATCCTTTTAACGGATTGATTGTTGCTATTTCTGATGAGTTAAGGCATAATAGATTCACTGATTGATATAATAAGTGATTGATTTTGTGCTACGAAACAGATACTGTCAAGAACTGTATAAGTCAACTGAATTAAAGGAATAAATTATAAGATGGTCAACATCATGAATTTTGGAATATAACTTTTTGTCATTTATTCTCTATATTGCTCTGTAATTACACCAAGCTTCTTAAATAAGGATTAATATATATTATAAGAAAATATATTTCTACAGAAATATATATATATATATATATATATATATATATATATTATTACTAGCATGGTAAGTGGTGCCTGGCATTGCTTGGTCATAAAATATGGTTAAATATAATATTATATATAAAAAAAAAAAGTTAAAACTTGGGTGCCATCTTATTACGTTATTAAAAGGAAAACAATGCCGCATGGTTGACACGCATAAGAAAGTTGAGAATTTGAAAAGATAGGAGAGAGAAAAACGTTATTAAAAGAAAAAAAGATACCACATAGTGGACACGAACTTGCAAAAGTTAAGTTTTTAAGTGAACATGCTATCGATTGAACCGAGATGTCACCAATGTTATCACGTTGCAAATTTAACAACGAATCAACCGTGTTAAAACCAAGATTTTTACCCCCCCTCAACAAAATGACATTTATACATGAAATAATTCACATTTTTTTTTTACATAGGCACCACAACTTATCAAGGCCAAAAGGTCACTCGAGGATAAGGGTTAAAGAGTGTACAGTAGAAATTGGACAATATAGTAATCGTTAGTAATGGAAATTTGGTAAATTTGTTAACAAGTGGAACGGCTCATCAAGAACTTGTTTACGTTAAACTTGAAGACAACCATAGTCAGCTGGAAAGCAGGAAAACAGAAAACAATTCCACAGGCGTGCAGTTCTAAGAAAGAAGCTTTGTTCATGGAATCTACATTTAGGTTTAGGCACAGATAAAGATTGGGGGGAAATTATTGATAGTGTTTTCAGCTAGACGAATGTTTCTTGTGAAAGTTTAGCGAGGGGGGACCATAGATTGGAGCTCAGTTGAACACTTTCTCTATCAAGGCAGGACGTCCTTTCTAGCAGTTCCTGCCCAGATGTATTCCATCCTTGGACGTACCTGACTCTTATATAGATAGAGAATTGCATCAGCAGTGAGATATCTACTGGATCAATAGAAGGATCCCACCATTTTTCCAGCGGCCTTGGCAACAGATTTGATGTACATGTTCCATTTAAGATCAGTAGTAAAGGTCAAGCCCAGAAGCCTGTCAAAACTTGAGGCCTCCTCAAGATGATAGCCATTCATTTCAATTGATGATGTGTCTGAGATATACCTCTTTCTAATGGTACTAGATTCTAGCAGGTTCGATGTGGATGACAAAGGTTTTTAGCGGACTCACAAACATATTAAACACACGCACGACAAACTTATATAATAAATGTTTCAACTTATATATTAGTGAAACAGTAATTGGATTCTGTCTAGATTTTGTTATTGGGGAAGTGGTGTTTTCCACTGAAGAATCATGAATTTGACTGCTGTTCGGTTTTTAAATCTCTGAAACAGCTACATGGTAAACAGCTGATGGTTTCCGTTTTTTTCTTTAACAATTTAAGGTTTCTTGTCATTTTTTTTTTCATTGTTATATAACTGAATTACCTTTTGTTATTGTTGATATTCCAGTGGTATATCTTAATTGATATAATAATAATAATTTTAAAATTCTTAAATTTACTGGGTTTAAATTCTGACATAAACTTTGATAATAAATAACATTATTAATAAATTACAATTTTCAGTATTAGTATTATTAGTTTTGTTTCTAACAAATAAAGTCAACGAATATTCTTTTTTAAAAAAAAAAAGAAGAAAAGACACTGATATAAAAATTTGAATTTACTGTTTAAAATGTTTTTTATTTTTTATTTTTTTTTTTTGGGGGGGAGTCAAAGATATTTTAAATGCTTCAACATTTTATTACATAAAAAAAGAAACAACTTTTCAACACAAAATAAAACTTGTTACATTTTTTTTTACACACAGACACACAAAAAAATACCCAAAGAAACATTAACTGAATCTAACAACTTTGAAAGCAAGAATGAAGATGTTAAAACATGTTCATTTTTCTTTAATAACAAAAAATACCTCCATTTTCTTTCAGAAGGTGTACTAGAATTTAACATAAAAGTTCAATTTGCCTAATAAAATAACAAGCTGTACATATATATATATGTATATATATACTAGCTGTGCCCTGCCATGCGTTGCTGTGGCTCAATTTGGTGTAATGGAAAATTCTAATAAAAAGAGAAAATGCATGTTTCTTATATTCTTAGTACAGTAATCCACTCCAAAAAGTAAAAAAAAAAAAAGGCGAAAATGAAAAAAATGGTACTCTTGTAGAATTGGATCCTGATCCTCGGGATTACCGTCAGTCATGGCTTCGGCTTGACCAACAATCAGCGGATAAAGCTGAACATAGCAAATATGTTGAAACGCTAAATGTTTTTTTTTTTTCCTATATACAAAAATGCGAGTTAGTAATTAATATTTGAGTGATGGGGGGAGGGTTTACTATACACAGATTCGAAAAAGTTGTCCAAAAACAAATAAATGAAAGCAAAGGTAAGGTAAGTTATGTTTCTACCTAACTGGATAATTGTTTAGTGTTTTTATGTAATGTAAAATGTTTAATCGGCTTGAAAAACAGAAATGGTTGCAGACTCTGTTGAATACGTTAAGTTTGGGAAAGTAAGTTGAAAACTAAAAACTATACAATACAGTGTCAAAAATGTTACCATGACATAGGCTGACATAATCAGTGGATTTGTGACAGTATTTTGTATAGTTTTTTAGTTTTAACTCATTTTCTCAAACTTAACGTAATCAGCAGTGTCCGCCACCATTTGTATCTTTCAAATACACCGATAAACACTGTTTTTCGAGCTGACTAAACATTACATTAAATGAAAAGGGTTTGTATTACTAAACAGATACAAAGAAGTTGTCAAAAAATAAATATAAAACAAATAAATGTTATCAAAGGCAAGAAAATTAAATGTTCTAGCTAACTGGATAACATTGTAGTGTTTTTATGTAATGTATAATGTTTAATCGGTTCAAAAACATGCAGTGTTTATTGGTATATTTGAAAAATACAAATAGCGGCAGACTGTATCGAACACGTTAACTTTGGGGAAATTTTTGGAAAATGAGTTTAAACTAAAAACTATACAAAATACTGTTAGGAACTCACTCAATATATGTTACTGTGATGTAGGCTGACATATAATCAGTGGTTTTAAACTTTTGCTTGATATAGGTGACGACTTTTAAAGAGTCCCTTTTAGTGATTACCTGGTTTGAGAATATTATACAACTAAACGGCAAATCTGCCCCAAAAATCTGGTATTATTTTACTTTAAGGCCCGTCTCATGTTCGTATATAACTAAATATTTTATTGTAGATTTCAGTGTACTAAAAACGAATCTGCAAACCGTTTCCGTCGCAAAAAGAAAGAAATGATATGAAGAAATTACTTTTTCGAAAAGTGGGTGATCACTTTTCAATGTAAATTTAACTTAGAATGAGCACCCACTTTCTGGCCACCTGAGAGAGGGGTATTTTTCTGTGTTTCTTGGCTAAAAAGTTTTTTGTTTGATTTCTTTTGCATGGTAATAACCCCTGAACTCTGGGACTATTTTCCATTTCACAGCCGTAGCCTTCGTTTACGCTATGCATGAGCATAAACGAAAGCTGTTTAGCCAATAAACATGGGAAATCCCCCCCCCTTTCTCAGATGGCTAGAAAGTGGGTGCTTATTTTAAGTTAAATTTACATGGAAAAGTGATCACCTACTTTTTGGAAAAGTAATTTCTTCATATCATAACTACTTTTTTGCGGCGGAAACGGTTTGCAGATTCGTTTTTAGCACACCAAAATCTACAAAAATTTTTTTTGTTATATACGAACGTGAGACGCACGCCCCTTTATGCAAAATTTTACCAAAAATCCGGGAGAAAATAGTTTTCAATAAAAATAGCAAATGAATTTGATAGGAAAAAATGGATGCTATTTTTTTTAATTTTTCTGTGTGTTTCTTGGCTAAAAAGTTTTTTTGTTTGATTTCTTTTTCTGAACTCTGGGACTATTTTCCATTTCACAAACATAGCCTTTGTTTATGCTACATGCGAGCATAAACGAAGGCTGTTAAATATGCACTCGCGTACCAACTTGTCAAAAAACCTGTAAGCCAATAAGCACGAAAATAAATACCCCCCTTTCTCAAGTGGCCAGAAAGTGGGTGCCCATTTTAAGCTAAATTTACATGGAAAAGTGATCACCCACTTTTCGGAAAAGAAATTTCTTCATATCATGAGAACTATCTTTGATACTCCTTGGGCGTTGAGTTCCATGGCGACTTATTTAATGGTCGTTCCTTAGTACCCCCCTCAGTCAAGGCTAACGCATGCGCACGTAATATTTTCGTTATTTATTTACTTACATTGCCTTTGGCACTTTTACAAACATTACTTACGTTGACTTAACTCTTTTCATAAATAATAAAAAAAAGTAACTAAACCATTTATTGATAATTTGTCACGTGTACAAACATTTATTCATTTACATTGGCTTAACTCTTTTCATGATTAAAAAAAAGTTTTACTCCTTAAGAATAATAAAAGGAAAAAGTTACTAAACATTTATTAATAATTTCTCATGTACTTACGTTGGCTTAATTCTTTTCATGAAGTATAAAAAAAAAAAAGGTAACTAAACCGTTTATTGATAATTTCTCACAAACATTTTTAATTTACATGAGTGGATAAGTCTGCTGGTCGCTATGGAACTCAACCGCCACCCCAAAAAAGTATTTTGTTATATACGAACGTGAGAAAATGGAAAATTTTATCAAAATTCCGGGATGCTATTTTTTTTTTTGGTAAATCTGAAGAATTACTCCACCCTCGAAAATTCCTTTAAAATTACCACTCTTAAATGTTTTCGGGGTCGCTGAAAATGAAAATAACGTTTAAAATTGCAAATGAGTAGTTTTCAAGGTATGAAGAAATGTTAGTTCTAAAAAAGTGGGGGATCACTTTTCTATCATAATTTAACATAAAATGATCACCCACTTTGTGAACACGATTTTTTAGGGGGTGGGGGACTTTCTTTCCACCCTCGGAAAATCCTTTAAAATTCCAGTAAACATGTAGTTTCCAAGATATGAAGAAATGCACTCACTGGTATTTTTTCTTTTAGGGGGGAATTGCCGATTTATTTTTTGTTTTGTTTTTTTGAGGGGGATATTCAATTATAGAATTTGTATAGTTTTTTAACAGGTTAAGATAAACAAATGGTGCTAGTGCACTTACCGATCCGCGTTATTTTAAGTCTGCTGGTCGCTATGGAACTCAACGGCCACCCAAAATGTATTTTGTTATATACGAACTTGAGACAGGCCTTAATGGAAAATTTTATCAAAATTCTGGGATGCTTTTTTTTTTTTTTTTTCAATAACATAAGAAATTAAGAATTAGACAAATTTATTTTAGGTAGGCTTCGCCAGGAAAGCTTTTAAAAATAAAAAATTAAGATAAACAAATGGTGCTAGTGCACTTACCGATCCGCACTATTTTTTAAATCGTATTTCCAAGTTTAATTAAAGTTTTATGATATGTTTTTTTTATTCAATTGTAAGGTTAAAGTACAAAAAAATATATATATATATATAATTTAAAAAATAGGGAATTAATAGATAGTTAAATGTTGTAATTCAAAAGTCGTCAACGTGTGGTGCACGTGAAAGGCTCATTTCTACCGGAAATGAAATGGTGGACAGTCTCGCAGTTACAAAAAATATTTTTATTTTATTTAATATATTTTTTATAATTTGCGATCTTAATTTATTTTAATAACATACAAACATTCCTTGACTTTCCAGATAAATTTTCTGAAAATTTCAATTAAATTGGTAACGTAGAAACATGGTTTTATTCACTTTGAACGAACCAAGAATTACATTTTTATATATATAGATATCTGGTCAAAAAGTGTTATTCAAACCAAGGATTCATTATATCCAACACAAGTGAAATCTTTCAGTCTTTATTCAACAACTGAACTGATATAAAAAGGCGCACTTTTTTTTTTTTTTTAAATACACAATATGAAGAAAATAAAAATTATTTTTATGATAAGGCTATTCAGTATTAAAAACATTTTTTTTTTAATTTTTATAATGAATATATTTGCTATTATGAACAAAAATAATCATTTTATAAAAATTATTTAGAAAAAGTTAAGGTATACAAAAAACAATTGACTAAACTAATAAAAGATCTCAATTATAAAAATAGGCTGGAATCATTTGCTCTAATTATTTCATCAGAAAATGCAGAATCAAAAGCCTTTTATCTTGTTTTCTTCTTTATGGAAATCCAGGATGGTAGCAAATATTTTGATATTTCAAGAGAAACTTTTCCTTTTCAAAAAAAAAAACACAAGAAGAAATGTGTTGGATATGTATGGAGACATGAATTACACCGAGGAATATAGAGGTGTGCACACTCATACATTCCAGATGGATTTTGATCTACATTCTTGTGCCCCATGAAAATGACCAGAATTGTAATCATCACAAATAACTTTACATTTCAAGGTCAGGAGTTATGAATTTCGCAATGCAAAATAGAAAAGAAGAATGTAATATCTTAATATTTACATTTCCAGGAATGTCGATTGGTGTCTATATAAGATATAACATAAACAACAGGGGAGAGAGAAGAGAGCAGACTGACAGCAGTCGAGCGTGATTGACATCTTTGACACCTCTCTGTCATCGTGCCACTAACCAACCAATCCTACCACTAACATCTCTCTCTCTTTTTTTGTTGATAAGCAAAAAACTAAATTGTAAATAAATTTCTATGCTGATAAATTTGTCTCCGTGTTGATTTGAATAGAACTACAAGAGAATTGTCAGGTGTATATATGATTTTAGAAAGGATTTGAAAAGTGCAAGATAGAAAATTATATATGCATTCAACAACGAAACAAATGTAGAAAATGGTTGTTAAATAAATATTTATTTCATTAAAAATAAAAATTGGATTATTGGACAAATATGTAAAGAGGTGCACAAAAGTAAAAAAAAATAAATAAAAAAGAGACAGAGAGAAGAAACAACTTATTACTTACCATAAACAAAGCTTGATAAATGATTAAAACCAATTGCACACATGTCTTCAATGAACCTGTTACAGTTAGGTTTACTTAAATGGTTCATGGGCCGCCAAAGATCTTCCTAAGATTAAAAAAAAAGGTTTCAAAAATTAAAATAAATATTTTATAAGTATAACATATCTCTTATATGTTTGTGAAAAATTCGCAACAGGAACTTGTCTAGCTATAACAACTACCAGCAATTTCCCCCCTCACTCTTTATCTGTGCCTAAAACCAAATGAAAATTACATGAGCAGAGTTTCTTTCCCAGAACTGTTTGTCTGTGGAACACAGTACTGTGGGGCTGCTTCCCGACTGACTCTAACGTTGACTAATATAAAAGTGTCATTGTTTAACTATCCTCTTAAATAATCAAACAATACACATTCCACCATTACTAATCATCACCGTGTTGTCTCACCGGTCATCTGACATCCTCGAGTGACCTTTTTACTTTCCTAAGACGAGTAATGTACAACACACATTTTAAATAATTCATCTAGTCTGGTGGAGAATCCAGCTGTTACTTGAGGCAACATCATTTGGAGAAGGTGTACCATTGCTTGTGGGTTATCCATACCGAGATCTTATGATATGATTTTAAATATTTAATCATTGTTTACTTTAAGGAAAAGTATTCTCATGCCAGGTTGCCCTGACAAATGCCTGTACGGAGAGACCTTAGACATTTGAGGATAGTGTCTAGTAGGCATTCAAGTTCTCTCCAGTAGGCATTCAAGTTACTAGGTTGGGAAGCAGTATGTCTGGTGATAGGCCGGACATACTTAGAAAGTGTGATTGAAAATGATTGGATGATAATGTCTTTTAGTGGTGTGTGTTTATGTATAGAAGGAGGTGCATACCAGTCAGTGGATCAAAAATGATGTAAAGTGGAATTTTATGGTGGTGGATTGCTGGATGGTGAAACCGTATTCATGAAAATGCGGTGAGAAAGCTTAGGCGGTGCAAAAGAGAGAGAGAGAGAGAGAGAGAGAGAATAGAAATATCGTTGAGAGAAGTGACAAAATAGTATGAGGAAGATTTTTTTTTTTAAGGAATTTAAATGATGATGTATGAATGTATGCAGAAAGTGAATTTAATGAAATTAAAACTTTTTAAAAATTTTTACTTGGAGGATCACTACCTATCAAGGCCCAGAGGCTACTCAAGGATAAGGGTTAGGTGTTAGATAGATGGTGAAACAACAAGATCACACATGGTGGAATTTGGTTACGGTTAGATTATCTAAATGGATGACTCAATAGGAATTTATACATATTAGATGTTATAGTTAACTGGGAAACAAACAATCAGTAATGCGTTTCACAGACAGACAGCTCTAGGAAAGAAACTCTGCTCATGGGATTCTTGTATAGTTTTATGCACACGTAGGAAAGTTGCTGGTGGTTGTTTCAGCTAGGAGAGTATTTGTTATGAATGTTTTACACAAAGGAACCATAGATTAGAACTCAGTTGAACACTCCAAAAGTTTATATATTCTTCATCCATATTTTTAGCTAGGGATGGTGAAATTTATAAGAATTCAGGTTTTAGATCGATATGGGGTTTTTATTTGGGATATGAGGTCAGCTCCTATAAATCCTCTAAGTTTAGTATTGAAGATTTGCAAAGATTAAATTTTGTAATTGAAAGTTAACCATGTGAGACCAAAACATCCTTAATTCTGCCTAATTTTATGAATCTGTTGTGTTTATAATTTCTTTTTTTAGGGGAAACTAAGTTTCACCAATGCATACCTTGTTAAAGTTATTACAAGAGATTATATTAATGCATACCTGTGTGAAAATGTTGGTGCTAGTATTTTTATATTTGTTGCAAATATACTATATATTATAAGTATGTAGTATCCCATGGGAAGAGAGCAATTATGTTAATGTCCCAGGGTAGAGAGAGCAATTATATTAATGCCCCAGGGTAGAGAGAGCAATTATATTAATGCCCCAGGGTAGAGAGAGCAATTATATTAATAGCTCAGAGGAGAGAGCAATTATATTAATAACTCAGAGGAGAGAGCAATTATATTAATAGCTCAGAGGAGAGAGCAATTATATTAATGACCCAGGAGAGAGAGAATTTATGTTACTGGCCCAGAGAAGAAGGCAAATAGTATAGGAATAAAACAGATAGCATCAGTTCATGGAAGGCAGGAAGAATTCAGATCATGGATAGACCTTGGAGGGGGGGGGCAGATTGTATATGCTTCAGGGCTGAAAGCAAATATCCCAGAGTAGAATTTCAATTCAATTAAAAAAATTGGGGAAAAAATAAAATAAGCATGCTTCGGTTGCAATGTAGGCAGAAATTTACTCAGAAAAGGATACAATGGCTCAGCACAATTTCATATTTTACCTTAAATTGTTTTGTAATTGATGCGTTTATGACATCTGATCAATAAACAGCCCACTGGTTGTGAAACAGTTTCTCGTAATGCTCACAGTTATGAAAACTCTGCTAAGGATTTTTATCCAAAATCAGCAGAGATTAGACCATTCCTGTAATGATCACACCCCTGTTGATTTTGCGGTGGAAGTTTAGATCTGTGCAGTTCTAGAAAGTCCACCCTCCCAGGCTTTGCCTTCTCTTTTTGAGAATGAGTTAGTCTCTTGCTAATTGTCTGAGGCGCCCTTACCGGGAAATGTTGACAGGGCTGCCCAGGGACTTTTTGCAGGTCAGAGTGCACCTACTCGAGGGCGCTGACTTCTCAATCCCACTTCCTGACCCTGGTGTCTAAGTTATAAAGAACTAAAAACCATATGAGGGCTTGATTTATCTTCCCTAAATATGTAGAGGGTGGTCTTGTTTCATTTCAGAAAGATTTTCTTTCAGACAAATGTTAAAAAACAGAAAAAATGAAATAGAGAGATTAAGAAGAATAAAGAAGGTCCCAGAACTTTCCAGAGCTTTGAAGAAAGATCCAGAGGTTTATAGAATATTTTAATAGTGGGCGGCACTCTTTATAAAAAAAGGTTTTTGTGTTAACCCAGCAGTGAATTCAACCTTTGCTCGGGCATAATTCCGGGGTAAATTCAGTTGAACGAATTCACTTTAAAACTTCTTGGTAAGAAAAGTTAACTTCTTTTAAAATATTTCTCCGACTAAAGATATTGTAAATTAAATTTTTTTTAGATTTCATTATGTGAAGCTACTCAACGTACTCTAACCATTTTCTCCTTCCTCATCCACTGCCTGCCGCTAGGTTTTCTGACTTTGCCGTCAGCTTAAGTAAAAATACGGGATGAAGTAAAAATCATAGACAGAGAAGAATGGTGGAGAGTAAGACAACTCAAAGAAACAGCACATATGATGGGTGACGATCAATTACTAAGTAGACCTAGTATAGAATTTAACATGATATGAGAACCATTAATTATAAATAATAGATAATATATACAAGTAATAAGTAAATGATAATACATATATATAGTACAGGGTGGAATGATAAATTTGTCGCCTTAAAAAAAAAAAAAAACAAACACTACAGCTTTATTTTAAAACTTTTATTGAAAAAAATCAATTCAAGTAACTTGATTATGTAGTAGAGCTGATATCTATTTAATGTAGGCACCTTCAGCCTCAATCACCGCCTTGATACAGGTCCAAAACTGTGAGCATGCTTTTTCTACAAGTGCTGGCGGGAGCTTGGCGAATACTTGCCAGATGGTGGTGATCAGGTTGCATTTGGTGTTGTGGGAGGTAATGTTGGTGATGCTCTCAACATATGACCAAATGAAGTAGTTCAGTGGGTTCAGATCGAGAAGGAGGTTGGACAGTGAGAGAAGGGTACAAAGTTGTAGCACTCCTTCTGAAGCCATGTCTGGGTTTCTTTGGACGTGGGCCAATGCCGAGTCCTGCTGCCACACCCAGGATCTGCCAGTGGCCATCTGATTGCACCAGGGGATCACCACACTCTTCAGCACATCCAAGTACACTTTGGTGTTGACTTTCAAGCTGATTTCGAAAATATGAGTTGGCATGACGTGGCCATCAATTGAAGCCACACCAGAGACCATAATCACGGCCGGAAACAGCGTTAAGCTATGCCTTCAAGCAGCAAACTGCCCGAATTTGTATTTTGAGAGTGCTAGCAATGGTCCTGTTGTCATAACTTGGATTGGTAGAGAGCAGGAGTTGTACAGCAGCGCATCTCTGATCTCGCTCGTTGAACATTGTGTCACTTTCAGACCTGAAAGAAGGCTCCTATCGCTCTTGGGATTTGTACACAACTGGCCAACAAGTAGATGGTCTGCAACAACAAAAAACAGTTTTCATCAAACAGAAATGGAATCATGTAGTCTTTTCTAGAGCAACAATTTTATCACTCCATCCTGTAATTCACTACAATTTATTGGACAAAAAAAAAACAAACAAAAAAAACAATACTTAGTTCGCCCTAGACAACTGATAATCTGAAATATTTTGTAATGCTTACTGAAAATTAAGAATCAGTAAGGAAAATCATTCATATCTTTTTTTAAGAACATAAGATTTGTCTCTTTTTAAACTAAAAATTTTATTTCTTTTTCTGTAGAAGTTTAAATAAAATAAAAAAATAAAATGATTTCACTGCATAGCCAATGTACAATATATTGATGCAACATGTTCTCATTTAAATATGTTTAATTACAATCAACAACAGTTGTCAACTGACTCTTTTTTATCTTAATTCTTCTGATTTCTTTGTATATTTAAAGCTGTCAGTCGCACATGTTTTCCAGTCAAGGAAAATGACATTAGCTTTTTTGCAATTCTTGCAGGGAGGTGTAATGTCCACCTACATATAGCATCTGATATTCCCAAATAGTTACCCATCTGGTACTTACCAAGCTTAACATTGCTTAAGTTAAGCATACCTAGATTGAATATGGATGTTATTAAAAAAAAAATAGTAAGAAACTTTTATGATGTGTACTTGTGATGGAAAATACTTACCGTTCACCAAAAATTGCGAAAATTCATCCAGTAATTTTATTTTGATTAAATTCAAATCTTAGCTGTATGCAGGACATCACTGCCATTATGGCCAACATAAAAGTCAGAGATAACTTTAACTTTTGGGTGAGAAATCAGTGAAAAAAAAAACAGAATTATATCCCTTGAATACCAGGATAATAGCAGTGATATTCCACGTAAAAGTTGAATTTATTTTATAAAAACAAAACTACTCGATAGATAGATTTTCATAACTTTTGGTGAATGGTATTTCTTTTCCCTTACAACTAAGTACATCATAAAGGTTTCTGACATTTATATTCAATATAGGTATAACCATGGAGATGCCTCCAAGTTTTTACTGTAAGAACAAACCTGTGAAACTTATACTGAAGGGCACATTTTTTTTTAAAACAAAATTTGGCTCTTGTCCAGAATTCCCTCTATATCAAAAAACAAAAAATAAAGAAAAACCTGTATGATATATGTAACTATGATGAAAAGAAAATATTGTATCTTGACAAAAAAAAAAAAAAAAAATATCACATAAATTGATCAAGTAATTTCTTTTTTAAATAAGAGAATCAAATTTTATGGCAAAACGAACAGTAACTATATTACAATGCCATCTTGAAAACAAGGGAAATAACTCCAAATAGTTCAAGCTTGTAGGGTTTTAGAAAGCAGTTTTTAACATGGAGACATTGAAAAAACTCAAATTCGTTTAATTATTTTGTTCATGAAGATAAAGCTACTTGATCAAGTTATGTTATTTTTACATAGATGGTATTTTTTTTCAGTCACGGGTTTTTATATCACAAATATTCTTTATTTTTGCTTTTATTATAGGGAGAAGTCTGGAAAAGCACCCAGAATTTATATTCCTTTTTGTTGTCTTAGATGAAGAATCATCTAAGGTGAGTATAAATTGTTTCAATGAATGCACTCTTCAGTATAAGAGATTCCTAGGAATTAATGAGAACCTGTCCGTACTCATCCTCCTAATCCATTTTTTGTTCTTATTCATTTCTAAAATAAAGTAAAATGTTGCCAAAGTCAAGGTCCTGACCCAAGGTTGTCAGTATTTTCCAGCAGTTTATGGTAATGTCACATAATTAAAAAAAAAAAAAAATTAATCAAATTTTAAACCAAGTGAAAGTGCATCTTATTTTGTTTTGACTTGCCGATGTGAAAAAAAAAAAAAAAAACGTAAGGAGAGAGAAAAAGAAAGAGAATCTGTAAAAAAGAAGAGGGTGAGCAGACATTTAAAAGAGAAAGAGAAGGTACACTGATCAGCACACATGTGTGGAGACGCGTGCGTGAAAAAAAAAAATGTAAAGACAGAGAGGACTGCTAGAAAAAGGTGTTGGCAGATGATAGGTCAATGGTGAATTTATGCCATGTCCCTAAACAAGATTAACAAATGATAGGCTTAAGGAGTAAACAGTGAATTTTTGCCATGTCTCAAAATGAAACAAATGAAGAATACGAAAAAAGAAGAAATAAATGAAAGATACTTTTCGGCCAATGATTCGAAGTTGTCTCGGTATCTTCTGTCAGTTTACAATAAGCAGCCGAAAGCCAACACAAACATTACCAGATGAAAAATTCAAAATGCTGAAAACAAAACTTTAGCACAAGAAGATAACACTTACTGTAATTTTAATTATATGAAGGAAATATATTTTATTTTTTACCGTAAGTTTAATTATATGAAGGAAATATAGTTTACTTTTTACTGTAATTTTAATTATATGAAGGAAATATATTTTATTTTTTATTGTAAGTTTAATTATATGAAGGAAATTTATTTTATTTTTTACCATAATTTTAATTATATGGAGGAAATATAGTTTACTTTTTACTGTAATTTTAATTATATGAAGGAAATATATTTTATTTTTTACTGTAAGTTTAATTATATGAAGGAAATTTATTTTTTTCTAGAAAAGTATATTAAAAAAATGTTTTCAGTGAGTGTTTTAAAAAATAAGTTTGTTTCTTTTTTAAATGAAAAAATAGATTTTCTTTTTTTCTTTTTTTAAATAAAAACATGGAAACAACTATGCATGAAAATCAAGTTTTTATTCGTTTTTCATGGAATGTATACTAGAAGATTTTTTTTTCAAGGAAAGTTTCAATAAAATAATGAAAACAACTATGATTGAAAATAATTTTATTTTTTCAAGAATAGTATCAGACAAACGAGTTTTTTGTCTATTAATAAAAACATTGACTCCTAATTGACTGACCATGCCAGCTTTTTCTAGCTGATTTTCTAACAGCTTACTATAAACTGCCAGAAGATACCAACATGACCTTCGGGCAGATTCTGGATTAGTACCCAAAATCGAGACCACCATTAGGTTCCTCATAAAATTTTACTTGAGAAAAGTTTTGCTTTCAATTGCATCCTCCGAGAAAGAGACACGAAGGCTCAAATCAAACATTCTTCTTAATGGGGTAATCACAAACAGGGAAATGAATGTGAGAGAATTCAAAAATATTTAAATCCTTTCAACTTTTTAAGAACAATCATTTAATCATTTCAAATTTTTGCCATCGCTTTTGAGTCTATAAGCTAAAATACCATTCTTGAAAATACCAGCTCAAACAGATTTTATATGGGAAATCAAAGAAATGGGCAATTTTGGAAATTTACAGAATTTTGGTACTTGTACAGTTTAATCAAGACATTAAAAATTGAAAATATCGAGAGAAAAAAAAAAGAAAAAAAAAAAAAGGTTATATTATACATATCTGTTATGGAATGAAGTTCTCCGAAATGATTAAACTGTACAAGTATCAGAATTTTTTATTTTCTTGATTTTTTTTTTTATGTTATTTATTCTTTTTAGTTAGTTTTAATTCACCTCATTGCAGCATAAGGGGCTACTGTAGTAGGGGCCAGATTTATAAGGGCAGCAAGATGTTTGTCCACCTTACATTTAATATTCTGCATATTGGTACTGTCAGGGAAACAGGGAACAGAAAAAAAGCAGTGGCCTTTTAGCGATGAACGTGAATAAAAAAAAAATCATTTATTTAAAATTTACTAAAGCTCAAAAGCTATACCAAAAGACTTAGCAAATGTGCAATTCAAGGCGAAATTGAACAGATCTTGGGCTATGGTATCCTCTTTTGTATGAATTTCTGCATTCCTTTTCTTACAAGGCAACTGAAGCATGCCCGTTTTATTTTATTGACAAATTTCTTGAATTAAATTTCAAGTCCTTCCTGAATTCTTTAAATGTAACATTGTCAACTGTCTATATCATTTGTCTGTTTGTTTGTCTGTCCATTCCACATTTTCCCAGAAACCACTAAGCTGATCTGACTGTAATTTTTTATGGACATTTGTTATGAAAAGGTGCAGCAAACTAAATATTACAGTGTCCATTTGATGAACAATGCTGCATCTACTTTATCAATTTGTCATAAAGCACTCATTCTAAATCAATGGGCTACAACTTTTGACCGTTTTTAACTGGCTAAAAAGTTTAGTTAATTTATATTTTTTCTTATTTTTTTATTGTGGGATTATACTTTTTTTCTTCATTGATATATTATTTTACTTTAATTTGGTATTATTTTTTATTTTTTATTTTAATGAACTTTTTCATATAACCGAGTGAATATATTATCTTTCATCTTATTTTATACATTAGTTACCAACCAGTTGTGGCCCCATCCCACTATAGATTGGCGGTCTTCCTCTAGAGCTTTAATTTAATTAGTTAATAAAGACTAAGTATTCTTATATGATGACAACACGCTCTATAACAGACACAAGAGTAAAACTAATGAACACATATCTAAAAAAATGGCTAAAACTCTAGAGGAAGACCTCCAATCTATAGTGGAATGGGGCCACAACTGGTTGGTAATGTTCAATGCTGCCAAGATTAAGCTTATTTCCTTTAATAATTACGAGAAACCTTCCCAACCACGGATTGCTATGGCTAATGACACACTATCTGAAAGTACTTTCCTCAAGCTTCTAAGGTTAACATTCACAGACAATATGAATTTGAACAACTACATTGAGGTAATTGCCAAGGCTGCTGTGAGGAAGGTGGGCTCTTTCTACTGTGCTAAAAGGCTACTCACATCTGGGAGTATTCTGTATCTCTACAAGGCCACTGTTCACCCATGCATGAAGTATTGCTGGTGCATCTGCCACTAGTCTCTTGTTCCTAGACAGGGTTCAGAAAATGGTCGCCAACCTGAGTGGCTTCCGGGCCTTGATAAGTGGTGACCACTGTGTAAAAAAAAAAAAAAAATGTCCTAAACTATCAACTAAACTTCAACCTTTGTTCCATCATCGAAATGTGGCATCCTTGTGCCTGTTTTACAAGTATTTCAATGGCAAGTGCTCTGACGAACTCAAAGCACTAGGCAAACAGTAGCCTTTTTCCCCCTCGAACTGTTGCACTTTGGGATTCCTTCCTGGGATCCTCCTTCCCCATCTGTACTGACATGCAGAAATCCAAGTCTAATGTAAACAGACATATTGTTGTCCAATTCCTTAAATCTGATTCCAAATAGTAGCCCCTCATGACTAAGTGGCCCTGTGCCTTGTTTGTGGTGAAAAAATAAATTGTTAAAAAAAAAAAAAAAAAAATATTACTTACCCCAGCACGAAACTTTATTGCTTCAATGAGTTGATCTTTTGTTTCTTGAATCACTCTTATGATATCATTGTTGATAAAAACATCAAGTGTAAAGCTCAGATCCAATCCAATGCTGTGTAACTGAAAAATTATTTTTAAAAAAAGGAATTAACCTTCAGAAAGTAACCAGATTAAAAATAGATAATAGACAAATTTACAAAAAATGGATTAACAAGCATTATTTTATTTGGATTCTTCAGATTACTATTCTCATCTTGAGCATTATTTTCATGTTTCAGCTGATGTAACCTCCAACATTTTCTATTATATGAAGGAGAAATGTCTGTTAGTGTGAATGTATGTATGTATGTATGTAGGTATGTATGTCTGCGAATGAACTCTTTTTCTGGGTCAACGGCCAACTAGCACCATGTATATTTGTGTGTGTGTATATGTGTATTGGGGTGGAGAGGGCTCCCGTAAGCCGTGGTTAAGGCAACCTTTCTAGAAGCAAATCTCTGATTTAAAAAACCATAAAGCAGAAGACCAGTACCCGCATTAAGCTGGTCTGCAGTTTAATTTGTTGCTGGCTATCTTGCTCTTGCTTGTTGCTGGATCTCAACATTTTGAACCGAGAGAGAGACTTAGCTGTCGTACAAAGCTAAGACTCTGTAACATCATCTTTGTATAGATACTCCCTCAGGTATTTGGGCTCATGGATTTTAAATGTCTGAAGGAGTGGCACTCGTCTGACAAGACGTTGCAATCATCATCATGTCTGCACCATGTGTGCCAAAAAATGCCTGACTTTGGCCGGGCTTAAAAGCCACTTTCGTGTGACTCACCACTAAGCCATATGCATGCCTTAATTTTAACGCTATATTAAGTAATGGCAATATTCGAGAACGAATTTGCTGCCATCATGTATGTATATATGTGTGTTTGTATGTCTCGCTAAAACTTTGGAAATCCAATTCAAATAAGAATGATTATGGTACTGTATTAAAAAACAGGGATTCTGACACATAGTATGCAAAATTTAGAACAAAATATGAATTTTTTCTACCTTAACGACCGCAGAATTTGATGAGAGGGGGGCGCATAAATTGTCTCTTTCTAAATGATTTTAGCATCCGTGCATGTGTGAACTGTTCACCTCTCAGATACGTTAAGTAGATAAATTTCACAACGTCATCATATGACTATCACCGTAGTCGAATTAGGTACAATATTGTCTCATAACTTTTAGTTTTTGTATTCACGCCCACCTTACAGCGGATGTTTCGTTTTTTATTTTTAACAAATTTTTGCAAACGGTAAGCTTTTGCATTTAAACTTTTGCAGTAAGCTTTTGCATTTAAATAGGGGTTAAAAGACTTTTTCTATTTTTTTTTTTTTTAAATATTTTGGTAATTGTACAGTTTAATCAAGACATTAAAAAATGAAAATATCAAAAAAAAATTATATTGTACGTATCCGTTTTGACATGAAGATCTACAAAAAAAAAAAAAATTTCACTTAATTTGATCGAGTAGTTTTTTTTTTTTTACAGCGGAAAAAAACGTTTTTATGAGAGCGTGTTGAAAGCAGACATCTTGGATTTGTTTTAAATTTTTGTTTGAATTTTAGAAACGACACGGGAGATAACTCCAGTTAAAGCGCTGACACTCCCTCCCCATCATTAATACTAGCTTTTCTTCCTAAAAATCGAACCTTTTGCTCAGTATCATAACAAATTGTTTTTTTCGCTGTAAAATAAAAACTACTTGATGAAATTAAGTGAAATTTTTTTTCAGAGAACTTCATTCCATAACAGATACGTACAATTTAAACTTTTTTCAATATTTTCATTTTTTTAATGTCTTGACTAAACTGTACAAGTACCAATATTTTTTGTTTTATACTTTGTATTATTTACTTGGCTCAACACAAATAATTGGGAATTTTTTTATCAGAGGTTAATTTAAATGAAAACAAAAAGCATTTTTCTTATTTTCTAATCAGCGATTGATTTAGCTGAGGGTTGATTTAAAGATAATACATGAATATTACTTACGTAAATCACAAATTTTTTTTTTTTTTTTTTTTTAAATCATAACTGCTTAAGACTTTTTTCTTGCTCATATACCCCCATTCCGAATTCATAGCAGTGGGCAGACATCAGTAGACGTTCTTTTTTTTTTTTTTTCAAACTGATATAAATTTAAAACAAAAATCATTTAGCAGGTGTACTCAAATGCAACTTAATTTTTTCTTTTTATATGGCCTGGGCAATGCCGGGTACCTCTGCTAGTTCTTTTGAAATTTGAAAATAACACTCAAAGATGAGAACAGTAGTCTAAATAATCCAAATAATACGAATTATCAATCCTCATCTCAAAAATTCAGATACATAAATACTAGTTAGTCGAGAAGAGATCCCAGTATGTTGTCTAAAAAAAGGAGAACTAGAAGAGTTGCATGGCATACACTACGTTGGAGTGGAAAGATTTTTGTATCACTCTTATGATATCATCTTTAATATAAATCTCATCTGTCTGTTTAAATGTATGTATGTATGTATGTTTGTATGTTTGCCTAAAACTTTTGACAGAGGTGACGGATTTTCACAAAATTGGTATTGCTTTGAAGCTTGACCCTTCAGACGACAAATATCGAAAAATTGGCTGAAAACATTAATTCCTTCACCCACAACAGGGCACTTTTATACAAGGAGGGGGTTGCTTTTTTCACCGATATTTTCAAAAGTCATCTCTTTTAGATTGACCAGCCTTAATTTAAACCATCGTCATTTCTGGTTTGGTGATGAACGCAACAGCAAAGACGTCACTTTTTTTTTTTTTTTACATGTTCTTTTCCTCCTTCGAGGTATGGGTTCGAGCCTGCCTGCCTGCCTACTACCACTTTTTTTTTTTTTTTGCTCAGCACACACCTCCAAACACCCGGGCAACGCCGACACACAGGTTAGTTGTCAATAAATGTGTAAAACTCAGATCCAGTTTTTCTCCAATGACAATAATTCATGAAAAAAGTTTCTTAAATATTTCAAATATGTTGTACTTGGCAAGAAACGGGAGGATCTGTATGAGTACTTGATGGGCACAACTTTTTTAACAACCACAGTGGTATCAAAAGATCTAGGAGTACACGTTGATTCATGTCTGTGTTCCCAGACTCCTAGTCTTAACTAGTTGGTTGGCATATGTCATCATTTATTTACATACATGGATTGTGTTATGGTCCTACCTCTCTATTAGGGGCTGACCTTTCCAAAGCTAGAATATGCCACATCAGTAGGGTCACTGCGATATATGCATGATGTTGGAATCATAGAAGCAATGTAGAGGAGGGTTACGAAATTGGTCCCAAATCTGCACGATCTGTCCTATAAGAAGCGACTGAAGCAACTGGATCTTCCAACTCTGGTGTTCCGTCAAATCCAAGTCTTCAAATATCTGCATGGGGAATACAATGTGGACTGTCTCAAGATGCTTCCTTTGAAACAAGATTGTAGGATCCTTGTGTTTGGATAAGCAGCGATATCGGAAGGGGGCAGCTGGATCTGTTCAAGCACACTTCTTCTCCCAATGTGCGGTGAACGTGTGAAACCAGTTGCCGGAAGAAGTGTTATCTGCAGAGTCACTCAGTACCTTCAAAGACAGATTAGACAAACATTGGAGGAACCATCTGCTTCGCTTTGACTACAAATCTAAAGATGATGTGTATTGAGAGATTGTAATCTCGGGTTTATAGGCCTGTGTTCTTTCTCATCTGTATATCGTATCGTATTGTAATGTGAATGCTTAATTAAATTTAAGTAATTACTTACTTCTTGACAGTGTTGCCTTGCCAATGAAACACATTCAGCAATTGTTGACAAGTTCGATTTGCCACCAAATACTTGTCGTTTGAACATTTCAACAAATATTTTCAATTCACGGTGAGACCATACAACAATGGCTAGAATAGAGAATCAAAAGAAAAAAAAAATTAAGGTTAAAAAAAAAAAAAAAAAAAAAAAAAGGCTTCTTAGCCGGAATTTCCCCCACCATATTAAAAAAACAAAAATTAAGAAAACTTTTATATGATGTACGTACCTGTGACAAAACGAAAATATCATACCCCCAAGAAATCACGTAAATTAATCAAGTAGATTTATTTTTATAAAGAAGATCATTTTTTAAGCAATAAATGAGAATTCGTAGGCATTACAGCATAAATCTTGCACACTTGTATTGAGTTATTTCCTTTGTTTTATTAGATTGTTTTCCCAATTGCAGACAAGACATATGCTGTTTTGTTACTCAAAATTTGATTTTTTTTAATTTAAAATTAAAACTACTTGATCAATTTATGTGACTTTTGGAATACGATCTTTTCATTTCATCACAGGCATGTACATCATACAAATTTTTCTTTAGTTTTTCTTTTGAAATAATGGGAGAATTCTGGACAAGCACCGAAAATATTTCAAACATATTTTAATCTTTTAGAATATGAAAACTTATATGCAAAACAAAAAGATAAATTTGATATTAACAGAAAAAAAAAAAGGAAAAATTACAGATATCTTAAACCTTGTCTTTTGTAAAAGAGTATTGTCGTTAATGAAAACTTAGCTAAAAAAAAAAAGAAAAAAAAAAGGTTCTTAAAAATAGCAAAATTCAAAATATTGAATTTTAAGTAAAACCAAGGGTATCTACTTAATTTTCATGCCACAGTAATGAACATATCCAAAAATTATGAAAAATGATAATGTAGAAAATTAATGATTAGAAGTTAATGATTAGGAAAGGTGCAGGCAAACTACAGTCCATAAGCCGCATGTGGCCTGCCAAGGGAATTCATGTGAATCATCAAACATTAGTAAATTTTTACTCTGTATCCATATAAAATTGTAATTTGTTTTAATGTGTCTTTTGCAATGAAAGATTGGCCCATATTTGCTTTTATATATACCACTATATTTCTTATCACTTGTATTATTGCAGAAACTGTTGATAATTTGGTTATTGATAATAACAGCTAATAAGTTTCTTTGGAATCTGTGTGACAGCAAGCGTATCCTGGATTTAAATACTCCCTGAACACTTCTAGTTGAGGACATTATGGTGCTTTTCCTAAAATCCTACAGCTGGATGTGGATTGCCAATAAAATTAATGTGGCCCACCAAATTCGTAAATATTTACTTTGTCTTTCAACTACGTCTATTTAATTATTTAATTTATTTTTATTAGAAATTACTACAAACATGAAGCCATTTAATGTAAGGCATTAAAAAAAAAAAAAAAAAATCACAAACTATCCAATGATAAGTGTTATATGGATAAATTCTGACCCAGAAAACAGGAATTCTTTATTCTTTGTCCTTTGTCAAAAACATTGTTCAAAGAATATAAGGACTAAGGGACAAAATAAGAGAAGCAAGAGTTTCGAGGTTGTCAAAAGTAATTTCATTTTGTTTTTTAGAAGCCTTTTATTCTGTCTATTTTAAATATTATCTACTAGCAAAGAGCGCCTTGCCTCGTAAAAAATGATTAAATATATTTTAATTAATACAGATTTCATATTTATTTTTACAAAGCCAATTCTCTACTGGATATTATATTATACCTAATATATAGTACAATTTCAAAAGTTAAAAAAAAAAAAAAGACTTGGGTGCCATCAACTGGAATCGAAACCAAAACATTTAGTGCTCCAGCGTACCATTCAAGCTATCAATAGACAGATAAGAAAGATTTAAAATTAAACCACTTTAATCTATGAATGAATTTGCACATGCACAAAAGTAACAAAAATATGCTGGCAGATTGAAATAAACATTTTGCGTTTCAACTTGCCGCTATATTTCTGTACATGTTATTCATTCATCTAAACAAAGATTTTACTTGTTATAAACCATCCTGGGTGCATGATTACTATTTCCTGTTAATTTCAGTGTTATGTGACCAGTAGTTTAACAGTTTATCAGTTAAATATTTACACACACGTATACAAAGATTTACCATTTTATTTATATAGATTTTGTGTTAATATATTCTGCGGGTCTATAAAATTGAATTTTTATGTGCCCATTGTGATGAAACGCTTACTCACAGAAATTGCATTCAAGTTTTGAGTATTCTACTAATATGTAGGCCATGATTCACCTAATTCTTGTTGTAGAATACAAAGGAGTCACCACTTATCAAGCCTCGGAGGCCACTCGAGGATAAGGGTTAATGAGTGTACAGTGGTCAAGGGGGAACATATTAGTCATCATTAGTAGTGGAAATTTGATAAATTGGATTACTTAAGGGGATGGCTCATCAAGAATTTGTTCAAGTTGGACTTGAAGACAACCATATTGTAGTTAGTTGGAAAGCAGGAAAAAAGGAACAAAGTTCCACAGGTGTGCAGTTCTAAGAAAGAAGCTTTGTTCATGGAATCTATGTTTAGTTTTAGGCACAGATAAAGACTGGAAGAAATTATTGATAGTGGTTACAACTAGACGAGTGTTTTTTGTGAAAGTTTGGCAAGGGGGACGATAGATTGGAGCTCAGACGAGCACTTGGCCATGAAAATAACAATAAAACAGAGACAGGCTTTATTTGTTTATTTAATTTATTGGATATTTTCGAGAGTAAGTATGGAGAAAAGGGCTAGTAGTAGAATCGCGAATCTACGTGTATAGGCAGGGGCAAAAGACCTGGAGACAGACCTGGAGAAAAATAAAGAATTTATGTGTGTACTATACTGAAGTCTGAATTGGGGAGTAGCCATACTGGATTATTTGTCTCTTTGTCTATAGTTGAACCCAGGGCCACAAAAAGAGAAAGTTGCCGTGGGTTCAACCTTTTTATGAACTTCCTCACATGATCAGTTCGTCTGAGAGCTGGTCTCTGAGTAGACAAGTCAGAAAGGAAGTTGACTGCTATATCCAATCAGCAATGATCTTACAAACCTCCCCAAACACATACTTAAATCATTTGTTGACATCTATGCTGATGACACGATCATCTACAGCAACACATCAAAGACTGTAAATGACAAAGCTCTCTCTGATTCTCTCTCCTCTGATCTCGAACGAGTGGTTCAGTGGGGGAAGACGTGGCTGGTTACCTTTAATGCATCTAAAACCAAACTCCTATCTTTACATCATCAATGCTCTAATCCCCATCTGGCATCAATTGAAATGGATAGCTCTCGTCTAGGAGAAGTCCCATGTTTTGACAAGCTTCTTCACTCCTGATCTGAAATGGAACATGTACATCAAGTCTGTTGCCAAGGTCGCTGGAAAGATGGTGGGATTCTTCTACCGCTCCAGGAGATATCTCACTACTGATGCAATTCTCTATCTATATAAAAGCCAAGTACGTACAAGGATGGAATACTGCTGCCATATCTGAGCAGGAGCTGCTAAAAACAGCCTATCCTGCCTTGACAGAGTACAAAATAGACTTCGTGGCTTAGTGGGGGATGCCCTTTTCTCTTCCCTGCAACCTCTCTCCCACAGAAGAGACGTTGCAAGCCTATCTGTGTTTTATCCTTATTTCCATGGCAGGTGCTCGTCTGAACGCCAATCTCTGGTCCCCCCTCGCTAATCTTTTACAAAAAAACACCCGTCTAGCTGAATCCACTGTCAAAAACTTTCCCCACTCTTTATCTATGCCTAAATCAAAACATAGATTCCATGAACAAAGCTTCTTTCTTAGAACTGCACGCCTGTGGAACTCTGTTCTGTGTGCCTGCTTCCCCCCTGACTACAACTTGGATGTCTTCAAGTCCAACGTAAACAAATTCCTGATGAACCACCCCCTTAAGTAGACACTTTAAATATCCACACTAACGTACTGTACTTACAATAACCCTTATCCCTGAGTGGCTTCCGGGCCTTGATAAGTGGTGACCACTTTGTAAAAAAAAAACAACAAAAAAACCCCCAGATATTTAAAATCTCAAATCGCAAGTATATCCTACTCGTGCTGTTACAGATATCTTAAATCTTGTCTTTTGTAAAAGAGCATCACCATTAATGAAAAATTAGCCATTTTTTTTTTCAAAAAAAAAAGAAAAAAGTTCTTCGCTAAAATAGTAAAATTCAAAAATTGAATTTCAAGTAAAACTAATGGTATCTATTTAATTGTCATGTCGCAGTAATGAAAATATCCAAAAATTACAAAAAACGATAATGTAGAAAATGAATTATTAATAAAAAGTTTTCAAAGATAATTTAGCAAAAATTAAATTTTGCTAAATTGGTCCAAGATTTTCAGTTTTCAGAAAGGATTTACCTCCCTTTTTTTATGATTCAAACTCTCCAGTTTCCATTTTTTTTTGTTTTTAGCAAAACTTAATTTTCACTAATTGGCTTCAAAACTATTTTCATTAATAATTAATTTTCTACTTGATTGTTTTTTGTAATGTTTGAGTATGTTCATTACTGCGATATAGGAATTAATTAGATACCATTGATTTTACTTGAAATTCAATATTTTTGAATCGCTCTAATAAAAAAAAAAAAAAAAAAAAAAAAGAAGACCCACCCACCCCAAAAAAATGTCAGTGATGGACATGCCTTTAAATCATTTCTGCAAGTCCTGTTTAGGGGTAGGGTTAGGGTTAAAAATGTAAAATAAACTCCACTGTTGAATGTACATGCAGAATGGTACACAGCTATCCGTATGAGTTTATGTGGAAGCAGAAATATAATGGAAGTGATAATTTTTTATGCAAAATACTCAATGACATGAATGGATTCCACCTTATTGGGGAAAGATACCATTTTTTGATGATTCTACAGTTTCTTTCCAATATTTTAAACTGCTCGTAAAAAGAAACTAAATAAAATAACAGAAAAAAATTTATTATATACTTACCTGACAAGTTAAAAAGGATAATACGCACACAAAAAAAGGGGATTCAAATTCATCTTGTATTTTTATATAAAAAATAAATAAAATTTTAGTGGTGAATTCACTTAGCAGCCATTTTCGGCCTTCTTGCATGTCAATGACCAAGGGACATAACTCAAACTTAAATCTCACGCGTCTAGTAATAATACTGGTTAGAATGCATTTGCTGATAAAATTTATTTTTTCTAAAAGCAAAAAACTTCAAAAGATCAATTTGCATAAATTTTTGTATACAACCATTTTTTAAAATCTAACAGATACATATATAATACAGGTGAAACTAGATAAGAACTATTTTTTTTCACCTGTTTTAACCAGTTAGTTTTTCTTGGTTTCTGAGAGATACTGCATTATATTATACTAGCAGTATCTGCTAACCGGCGTTGCCTGGTGGAAGTGCTCTTCCCCTCTCAAAACAAATTAAAGTATGGTTGTTGCTGTTGCTGCCCAACCCCCAAAGTAACCGTTGTTCCGTAAGTAACATGCTGACATTTACCATTTTAAAAAAATTCTGTGTTTACATTGGGGGGGGGGGAAACGAACATAAAAAAGAAAAACAATTGAACCTGTGGTAATATTGATTGGTTACTTACCGGCCTTCATAAACTAAAAACTGAAAATAGTTTATCTCAAGGTTGTATTAAGAAGCAGAAATTTATTTAAGAACGAAAACATAGAATTCTATCCTAAGGAAATGAAACAAAACTTCTGTGTACTTTTAAAATTAATTATTGATGAAAAACGGTTCCTATATTAAAAACAGTTTGATAAAGTTACATGCTGGGTTGGACATATTCGTTCATGTGATATAAGCAAAAGGGGAAGTAACTCGGTAAAAAACAATTTGTAGCAGACAGAATTTATTGAGAAAACAAAAGTAGACATAACATCTATACATAATTTGTGAATTTTTTAAAAATAACTTATTTGAACTTTTCAAAACTTATCGAAATTACTTTTCTGAGAAATTTAAACTTAATTACCTCCCCTGTTAACTCTCCAATTAAAATCGATAGATTTTACAAATGCTTTTTTCATGAATAATTAATTTTCTATCTTATCGTTTTTCATAATTTTTTGATATATTACTATTTGCAACATGACAATTACATAGGTGCTATTTGTTTTACTTAAAATTCAATATTTTTTTCTTTTCATAATATAGAAGCACCACCTCAGATTATCTCCCTTGTCTTCAGTAATAGCTATTCTCTTATAAGGAACAACATTTACTTTCATAGTTGTTGTTGTTTCACGATGTTTTGGCCAACTATTCCTTTGGCCTTCTTCAGGTGGGATAGGAACACTGAGTCTTAACTGTATCCTCAGTAATTACTGCCTTCCATAGTTATTGTCATCTCATCACGTTTTTTTGGCCAACTAATTCTCTGTCCTGCTTTGAGTAAGATTGAAACCGCTATCTTCAAACAATGCTTACCTAGAACTGTAGAGATTCAACGCCCGTATCCACTACGCCAAAGGCAATCAAGGTTGGATTCTTTGATCTTATAAATCTAAGTTTCAGTTCTTATCTAGTCTTCCATCATCTGGTACATACCGAATGGTATTATATATCATTTTTTATTGGAATCCTTTGAGAAGAGTAATTTGAATATTTATTAATTTATTTATTTTGTGAACTGTTATCCTCATCTTCATAGTTTTTGTTTCATGATGTTTCAGCCAACTATTCCTTCGTCAGATGATTAACCGTGATGGGATAGGAATGCTAACTCTATCCTCAGTAATTACTGCCTTCCATAGTTGTTTGTCATCTCACCACGTTTGTTTTTTTTTTTGAAAGTCTCAAGAGACTGACAGGTTACAAAAAGTTGATTTTGGGAGTTTTATCATGAAATAATATTTTAATCATATGAAAAATTTGCATAAATTTGATCATTGTACATCTATTGATTCCCTTTCTGAATATTGATTCACCGACTCTTTAAAAAAAAAAATGTGACCCATTCTTCTTGATCCGCTAAGAAACTTTTTAAATGAAATCCTATAACATGGAGGATGCTATCTTGGAAACAAGATAAAAATAGTTGATGAAGATGACAGCTATTCACAAAGGTTGACATACAAGTTTTATAAATTCCAAAAATTTTCTATTCAATTTGGTTAAATTAAGGTGCTTATAGAAAGGGGACCAGTGGAAAAAAAAAACTTTGGTAGGTTGAATTGGAAGTGTTAGGAGATAAACGGATCAAGACAGGAGGGAGCAACGGAGATGCTTATCAAGCGTTGACTTGGAACACTGGGAGACTTGATCAGATAATTCGAACTGAAGGTAACTGTTGCTTTAGTTCCATCACAGAAACAACAGACACAGGAATTTAGATTTAAACAAATTGTATTGACTATAAATGGACATATGGTGACTGAATCACAAAGTGATGTCTAGGAATGCTGATGATGAAGATAGCAATGATTGCTTACATTCTTTGCTTCTCCGTTTCATTGGAATTTGCTTTCCTCCTAAACTTAAGAACTTTTAACATGAATGCGATAAAGCAATTCAGACTGAAGGTAACTGTCACCTTGGTCCCATCACAGAAAAATAAAGCAAACGGGCTAACTAGAGTGAAGAAAGCCTAGCTAAAGGAAAAGAAAGATATGGCCTTGCTATATCTATGTAGAGCACCTAAAGGACTTGTATAAGCATGCATCATTTCAGAAAGGAACAAACTTTTATACCTAGCAAGAAAAGTGAATCCGCACATCACAATGGAAGATGTTCAGGAGAGATAGTGAAGCAATGTAGGGAATGTAAGTCGATTGACCCTGTGCCAGCTAAACATAAAAAAGGGGAATTGCATGTTGCAGAAAATTGGTGGTAACTGGCCATTGATATAACGCATTGTCAACCTGAACTTTATTTGACTATGATTGACAGTGAGAATATTTCTCCCTAAATTGCACTTAAATATATGTTCTAAGAGTTTTACTTAACTATCAATTTGAACGTTTAGACGAGAGCATTTGCATGTATGGAGTACCGTTGTCACATTTGGGCTGGTGCATCTACTACTCGCCTCTCACTCCTGGATTTAAGCTTCAGCTTCTGTCCCATCAACAAAATGTTGCATCCCTCTGCCTGTTCTACAAGTATTTTAATGGTGAATGCTCTGACGGACTACAAGCACTTGTACCCCTTCGACATAAATATTCCTGACAAACCCGACTAGCAGCTAAATCCCACCCCTACACAGTAGAGATTACTAGATGTAAGAAAGCCGTCTATTCCAATAGTTTCTTTCACAGAACTGCTAGACTTTGGAACTCCCTTCCAGGATTCTGCTTTCCCAACTGTACTGACATGCAGAAGTTCAAGTGTAATGTGAACAGACATCTTGCTGCTCATCTCCCTTTATAATATCCCTGCAACTTATGTCCCCAATAGTAGCCTCCTACTTCAAAGTGGCACTGTGCCTTGTTTGAGGTAAAAATTTAATTAAAAAATTGAGATAATCAGTTAGGAGGGGAGAACCAGAGTTAGACACCAGGGTCATTTTTTAACGTGGAGAAAAGGTACAAAAATAAGAAATTGTCTCAGTCGTGAAGGCCTGTTCAGCTTCTTATTCCAGTAGCTTCTTTCTAAGAATGGCAGGTTTATGGAACTCTCTTCCTGTTGACTGTTTTCCTTCTACCTACAACTTTGGTCTTTTAAAAACTAAGCTCAATAGGAATCTCCTGGCTTTGCACAAATAATCTTTCATTCTTGTTAACTCCTTATATCAAGTGACTTTATGCTTTGTTTAGAGCGAATTCCATCTATATAAAAAAAACAAAACAAAATGATGATCTAACTTTAGAAAAAGTCAAAATTGCAAGACAAATCTGAAAAAAATATTACTAAACAGAACTTCCATGAGGAAAGCTTCTTCCGAAAAACTATCCATTTGTAGAACATAATATCACATAGGTGCTTTCCAGCTGACTACAATGTGGTCATTCTCAAGTTTGATTGAGTTGTACTCTTAATCTAATTTATGGTCAATCTTATCTATTAGTATCAACACCTATGTTGTTTTTAACTGTCCTTCTGAGAAATTCATTAACTCTTATCCTCACGAGTCTTGATAAGTGATGTGACTTATAAGTACACAAAGAAAAAAAACCCAAAAAAAACTTTCCTTGAAAATGTTCCTTATTGTTTAAAATGTTTTAGAGTTGCTCATATAAAAAATAAGATTTAGAGCCGAGGAGCTATTTATGAAGATAAGGGAGATAATTCAAAAAATGCAATAATTTGTTTCTCCAGTGTTTAGTTGAAAATCCTATGCAGTAGGATTAGTGCATTCTAGCCCACAAAAAATCTGATAAACTAACCCCTTCTTAAAGAGAAGGTATTATCTGGGAAGTTGAACTTCTGAACAGGACTACATCTTAGCCTGACACCAACAAAGTCACTGTTAGACTGATTGGCAAGAATGTATCCTTACACAGGAATGATGTGTCTTGATCTGCCATATTTATTAAATAAAGGTAGGCAACTACATTGGAACTACCAAGATTTTAAAATCAGCCTTGTAATGGTTGTAATGTACTACTAATAGCGAAAAATCATAAAAAAAATGATCTAGCTAGAAAAAACTAATAAATGGATTTACATAATTTTTGGGATATGACAATTGTTTTCCATGACGGGAACATACATCATAAAGATTTTTTCTGTGTATATATATATATATATATATATATATATATATATATATATATATATTTAGTAATGTAATTGATAATTATTATATATCTAAATTACAACGAGCACTTTTTCTTTCCCTGTATTTTAATTAACTAGTAATTTTACTATTACATTAAAATACACTTTGCTCTTTAGACTATTGTTCTAATCTCCTTTAAATTATATATATATATATATATATATATATATATATATATATATATATATATATATATATTTTAATTAGGTTGAATTCTGGATAAGAACCGAAAATTTGCACAAAAAATAAACCTTAGTTGAAAGTGAATATTTTTTGCTTAAAAACATATTTTTTCCTCCAATAAAAACAATGCTTAAATATATTCATCATAGTTACTTACTATCATGCAAACTCTAAGTAGCATAATTTTTTCTACCAATTTTTTTTACGAATATTTTTCTTTGTATTAAACTATAAAGCAATAGAAGTTAGATAAAAAAAAAATTGGATATTGACAAATGCAGGTACTGCATCAACATGGCTCAAAAATGGAAAGTCTAAATTAGACTGAAACATTTTTAAACTGTAAGAGGAAGAAAGAGATCAGCCGTCAAGCAGAATAGCCATGGGCATTCTCTGGGTTCTTGTCCAGAATTCCTCATATATTAAACAAAAATAAAATAAAAATCTGTATGTACCTGTGACAAAACAAAAATATTATATTCCAAAAATCTTGTAAATTTGTAAAGTACTTTTATTTTTATAAAGAAAATCATTTTTAAGTGATTAATGGGGATTTGTAGGCATTACAACATGAATCTCTCGTAAGTTTGAATTATGCTATGATCTTTGTTTTTTTTTTATTTTTTTTAGATTGCTTCCAAAATGGCGGATAAGAAAGGCATTCTTTGATTACTCATAAAATTTGATTTTCTTTATAAAAATAAAACTACTTGATCAATTTATGTGATTATTGGAATATAATATTTTCGTTTTGTCACAGCTACTTTTATTTTTGTTTTTTGATGGGGGGTAGGGGAATTCTGGACAGGAACTATTGTTTTGCTAGATTTATGCTTACCCGAGTAACAACCATAATTCTTGGGAAAGGCCTTCATAAACTCTCTTCCCGTTTCGGAGAGGCTTGAAAAGAATCCTGTACATAATCGCTTGATGTAGAGAGTTGTTGAACCTTCAAATTTTAGCTGACGGATATTGTACTTAATGATGGCACTACGATTGTTTAAGAACAATTCACAGGCCTGAAAATAGTAAAAAAATAAAAAAAAATAAAAAATAATTTAATCTCAAACGAAAATTAGCAAGACAAGATATTTATTGCTGGTACTTCATATTAGTGGTCTGGCAAGGCCACAGAGGAGGGAACCAAAGCAGCAAAACTGAAGCTGATCTCCAGGACACTATATACACACAAATACAAGCAAATTTGGGCATATTTTATTGGTTTGAAAATATAGGTTCTTTTTTACCAATTATCATCAAATTTTAACATAAAATAATATTATAATTTTCAAAAAGCCTGCAAATTTTCATGTACTTTTGTCCCATAGAACCAAAGATATGAGCATTTAAATATTCAATTTGGCCACCAATGTGTGTGTGTGTGTGTATGTATGTATGTATATATATATATATATATATATATATATATATATATATATATATATATATATATATATATACAGGGTGTCCACAAAGTCTGACTACATTATGTAGCCAGACTTTGTGGGCACCATGTAGATTATGTAGCCAGACTTTATGGGCACCCTGTATATATATATATATATATATATATATATATATATAAAATTATTACTATGATAATTTTTTTAATACCTATGGACATTATGTTTCATCCTTTCAGGATGCAGGGAGTTATGATTACAGCTGGTTGGGAGATTCGAACCTGGCCACAAAACCATCTGACTATTAGCAAGGAAAAAGTCTGGCTACATAATCTACACAGTGCCCAACAAAGTCTGGCTACATAATACCATACATATATCACTTTTTTTTGGCAATTTTATAAGTTTCAAATCTCAGCGACTATTGATCAGAATTTAACAAAAAGCTCGTTGGAAAAGTAATGAACTGAATTGTATAGTGGGCTATGTGACATTTGCCCTTAAGGTCACACATTAAGGGGTTCATCCATCATTCAGAGTCTATTTTTGGCAATTTTTTACAGCCATAAAATGTTTCAATCATAGTCACTTGCAGCTATGGTTTCAAATGATTTTAAATAACAACAAGGGAAGACTTGATTCCAAATATTTCTCATATGTAAAGTAAATTTCACAGTGTATAAGGCTTATTTGATACTGGAGATATTCATAGTTATACCCCATTTCCAAAAGAGGAGAGATATATCATATGAGAAATATTTGGAATCAAGTCTCCCTTGCTATTATTTTATATTATTTTGAAACCATAACCACAAGTTTTAGTCTCCCCACCATCAAGGCCAGAAGTTTGGGGGAAATTATATACATATATATTTATATGATGTGCAGACCATTTCAATCGTAATTGATCTCATCAGGCAAGATGATTTCAAAATTAAAAAATTGAAAAGGAGTTCAAGACAATTTTCAATTTTAAAAGGAGAGAAAATATATATATATATATATATATATATATATATATTGCCATGACCCATGTCGTGGCAATACATATATAACATATTTCTCATATGTTATATCTCCCCTCTTTTGGAAATAGGGTACGACTATGAAAACCTCCAGTATCAAATAATCCTTATACACTGTGAAATTTACTTTATGTATGAAAATCAATGAGGGGAGATATAACATATGAGAAATGTAAGAAATAAACACAAGCAACAAATCTATATATCTATAAAAATTAAATTGTCTGTGTGTGTGTGTTTGTGTGTGTAAATTTCCCTATCAAACTACTCTGTCAATTTTCAGTCTACAGACTAGAGATTTGGGAAAATTTTTTAATCAGTTTTTGGTTAGAAATTTGGCTATCAAGGAGGGTCAAAGTTCAACGATTTGACCTTTTAAAACTCTACTAAACTCCTCTGCCAATTTTGGGTCTAAACACTTGAAATTCTAGATGAAGGTAACTTGGACATGGATCAATCTTTATAATTTGATTTGAGCCCTAAACAATAAATGTTAAAAGGTCTAAATTGGGGTCAATGTTAAAAAAAAAAAAATTGACTTTTACGGTGTCTACCAAATTACTCAGCCAACTTTTGGTCTAAACATTTGAAATTTTGCATAAAGTGTACACAGACATAGGGCAAGCTTTTTAATCAGTTTTTGGTTAAAAATTTAGCTGCCAAGGAGTTAAAGTTTAAAAGATCTGACTTTTGCGGTCTCTAACAAACTATTCAACCAATTTTATATAAAGGATATTCAGACATGCAGCAATCTTTTTAATCAGTTTTTGGATAAAAATTTGGCTGCCAAGAGGTCAAAGTTGAAAGAGTTAACCTTTGCAGACTATCAAACTCCTTCGCCAATTTTGGGTCTAACCAATTGACATTTTAGATGTAGGTTACCTGGACAGGAGTCAAACTTTTTAAAACATATATATATATATATATATATATATATGCACATAAAGTTATGAACAGCACATAGGGCCTGAGCATAGCTGGGCTGAACTGCTAGTTTTAAATAAACGAAAAAATAGATGTTTATGAAAACCTGATGGGGATGGAAATGTGTATACAGACCTGTGCAGACTTTCCCAAACGTATTAATTGGGCTACAGCTCTCCGAGCAGCCCTGGGTCCTCCTCTAAGAGAACGTTCCGGTGTGACTTGTAACTCACTCATCAATCCTTCAGTTAATTGCTTAATTCGATGATCTATACGAGCCCTGTAAGGAAAAGGAAACGAGAAAACAAAATTTAATTCCATCAATTTGTTTCATTTTTATTTCTGCAGACAATTTTGAAAAAGAATATTTTTTTTTTTTTGGCTGTAAATAATTTTGAATAACAACTTTTGGCCTTTTGGCAAAGAGTAGCATCTGTTCTGATACTATACTTGTAAAGTGTTAGTGTAGTAATCATTAATGGTGTAAATTGGGTAGAATTTGATTATTTATGAGGACAGCTCAACAAGAACTTGTTTACATTGAATTTGAAGACTACCATGTTGTATTTAACTGGAAAGCAAACCAGTAGAACAATGTTCCATAGGCAGACAGTTCTGAGAAAGAAGCTTTGTCCATGGAATCTGCGTTTAGATTTAGGCACAAATAGAGAGTGGGTAAAATCATTTGTAGTGGTTGTAGGTAGTTGAGCGTTTTCATGGAAATCTGTGTTTTATGTAATATTCCAGAAATACTTAACTAATCGTGACATGACAATTAAGTAGATAACATTGTTTATTGTTGAAACTGACAAAAAATGTAAGTAGTTATCATTGTGTGTGTTTTTTTTTTTTTTTTTTTTTTTTAAATGAAAACTCAGTTTTTCGGCTGTCATATTTTACTACAATAACAAAGAATATAATTTTCTCCAGTATCGTTTTTCATAAATTTTGGATATAGTCCTTACTGTGACATGATAATTAAGTAGATATCATTGGTCTTACTTGAAATTCAATAGTTTCATTTTCGAGTTTTGATTTTATAAGAAAGAATTGCCAAATAATTTTTACAGCATGAAATGAAAAGTAGAAACTTATTTTAGATAATTAATTTTAAAAATGCATACATGGTACACACACACACATGAAAAATAAAAATTCTCACTTAAATTCTTTCAGTGCCGGTGTCCTTGGACAGTCTTTGAGAAATTCATTTACTAGAAAAAGAAAACAAAATTATAAAGATGACAAGAAGTGTTTATAGGTGTACAACATTTTAAAATATTAAATGTTTTTCTTATTGAAGAAGAATGTATAATCTTTTTTCTTTTATCCTCTTTTTCAACCCAAACAATGCACTTGAATGTAAGGGGCTACTATGCACTTGAATGTAAGGGGCTACTATGGAGCGTCGATATTTTAACATCAACGTACAAAATCAAAATGCAAAAACGTGTTTATATGCATCACTATCCTAAATAAAAATAAATAATTATATTTTGGACCAATCAGAAAACTTTCTGAATTTGAACTGGTTTTTCCTGGAAACTACACAGATCCTTTAAAAGGAACAGATTTTTTTTTTTGCAATAAACCAGTGGAGCTCTATCGACTGGTGTCTATGGACTGGTGTCATAAGGGTGCCCCCACTGTGGCCGCTTGTCTTTACAACATTTCCTTCCACTCTCATGCACACAAACATTAATACACATACAAACCTCATCATATTATCGTCTTACAATATTTTTGATTTATAATGAGGTATGATCCCACACAGTCGGGTGATCCTATTTATAGACAATGCTGCTAGGAACTGACGAATCGAATTAATTCACGTTCTGCTACCAACCAATCAGAAGCCAGAATTGCTCCATAAATATTAAACCTTTTCTGTAGCAATTTCACATATGTTTTTTCTGTCTTGATACGGTAAGAATCTTTTGCTCTGTGGAACTGTCTACTGCATACCAGTCACCTCTCAGGACTTGTGTAGAACAACGAACCATCGGAAACTGTTCTGAAACTAAACATGGCTTACACTTCTAGAATATCATACTTTATTCATTGAAATATTTCAAATATTTTCACTGAACTCCAATTATAATATACAAACAAATGAGCATTAACTCTTAAAAACAACTTTCAATGAATTATAATTTATTAAATTGAATAGAGAAGTTTTGATAACGATTTCTCTGAGCCCTGAAACTAACAGCTCTTAATTAATTGATCCAAACTTCCTCTAATGTCTCAGCCAATGAATCCCTTGTTTTTACAAGAACTCTAAAATATTCATGTTTTCCTATTCTTGTAAATCTTCCATTCAAATATATATAAATTAACTCTTATGTGAATATATGCCTTTTTAACTTATTTTGTTTTGTTTACTGTATAACAATGCCTCTCGTTTTTCTCATATTTGATTATAAACTCTGAAAACTTTTTTGCTGAAAATATTTCTTTGAATCTAGCTCATCCCAAAAATATCTCCCTCAAAGAAAAACCTCCAAAACCTGTCGTAAGCATATCCCTAAAAACTAATGACAGCGAACCCATAATTGGTGATTGAAACCACCATAACTATTTGGGACTATGTCTACTGGGGACTATTGGAGGAGAGGAGTGAAATGTCTGTTCACATTACATTTAAACTTTTGCATGTTAGTACAGTCAGGAAAAGAACCTCTAGAGGTCATGGCTATTGGACGATTACCACATGCGGATTATTTTTCCATGGGATTTAACTTTTGTTTTTATTTTTTTTGTCTTTTTTCTACTTAAATTTTCTTTTTTCCTTTCTCTTCCCCTACTTTTATTATGTATTTCTCTATTTTACTTCTTTTTTCATCTTTTCTTCTCTATTCTCTGGTGTCTATTCCCTCTCCTGTGAACACTTCTCGTTCTTCATCCCCATTCCCTTTAATAGTCCCGATTAAGTCACCCCATATCTTTTTACTTTTTCATTTCTAATATAAATGTTCTCAAGCCAGTTTTATCTTTTTATACCTACATAAGTGTTATAATGTAATTTTTTTTTTATTCTACTCTTCTGACGAGAAGCATTTAGCTTCAAAATGCCATAGCCTAAAGAAGGTCTTTTCCATTTTCCTCTCATTTTCATCCTTATTGACCTGATGATTTGATAACAGTTTTATGTAACTTTTATTTTTCATGTTTTTAATATTTAATTTTTGAATAGCTCCTCTTAACCAGGTAGAGCTTCTATCTTGGTATAAAAGCTCTACCTGGTTAAGAGGAGCTATTCATCTGTATAAGCACATATATATATATATATATATGGTGCTTGTGTAGGTTAGCAAAGATAATTTGACAAGATTATTTTTACACTTTTTATTAATTTTAGGTATTCTTTTTTTGCTTTGTTTTTTTTTTTCTTTCAAAAATTGTTTCCAAATTTATTAATAAAATTATTTGAACTTCATGTGCGTTTTGGCAAACTTCAAGAATTAGATCGGTTATCCCCCACCCCACCCATCTTCTTCAGTTGCAATTGCTAAGATGGCTTCGTAGCAATGGGTCTCAATAAAATTTGATTTTCCTCTGTAAACCCCTCCCCCACCCAAAAAAACTACTTGATCAAATTAAGCGATTTTTTTATGAGAACTTCTTCCATAACAGACATGTACATCATAGAGATTTTTCTTTATCTTCGCTTTTTAATATCTTTACTAAACTGCATAAGCACGATATATATATATAATTTTTTACTATAATAATTATTGAATACCTACAGACACTAGTGTTCCATACTTTCGGGAATCAGTAGTGCAGAGTGTCACGATCAACACCGGTCGAGAGATTCAAACCCAGCAACAGAAGCCATCTCTGATGCCATTAGCAAGGACTAAATCCATTCGGCTACCGTTAAGCGTGAGAAATATTGTTGAAATTTAAACATTTATTTTTTAAATGTTTTTAATGTCTATCAAAGTTATCTAATCATTATATGATAATCTGCCCATAAGAGCTAAATTGACCGACTTTATTTCAACTGAAAGTGCTGACATAATTATTTACTATAATAATTATTAAATACCTACAGATACTAGTATTTCATCCTTTAGGGAATTATCAAGGCAGGGTGTCACGATTAACACCGGCATATATATATATATATATATATATATATATATATATATATATATATCCAAAACCTCTGGCCTTGATGGAGGGGAGACTAAAACGCTGCTATGGTTTCAAATGATCTGAAATAACAGCAATGGGAGACTTGATTCCAAATATTTTTTATTTTATATCTCTCCTCTTCTGGAAATAGGGCACGATCATGAATATCTACAGTATCAAATAATCCTTATACACTGTGAAATTTACTTTATGTATGAAAACCAAAGAGGGAAGATATAACATATGAGAAATATTTGGAATCAAGTCTCCCCTTGCTGTTATTTCGGATCATTAGAAACTGTTGTGTTGTGGAACAACAGTGAAAATAAGAACAATCAAGTCGAGGTTCGGTTAAGGAACAAGTGTATTAACAATAATGTACAAAGATAGGAAAGCGTGTATATCTGCTGGGAACTTAGCTAGCAGTTGAAGTGCAGTCACATCTCTCTCACCGGTGTTGGAATTACTAGCGCTATTTATAGTGCTAATTGATGTAAATTCCTCTGTTCAAGGAAGACCGGTATAACATAAACCATAGCAGCAAGTTTTAGTCTCCTCTCTATCAAGGCCAGAAGTTTTGGGAAAATATCAGATATTTTGTAATTCATATGCAAAACTAGGAAAACAAATGACTATAATTGAAACATTTTATGGCTGTAAAAAAGTGCCAAAAATTGGCTCATGCATTACTTTTCCAAGGAGCCATCATTTGTTAAATTCTAATCAAGAGTAGCCGAGATTGGAAACTTAAAAAATTGCCAAAAAAAGGTGGTATATATATATCCATATATATACTTGTAGCCAAATTGAATATTTCTTTGTTTCTGTGAGACAAAACTACATGAAAATGTGCAGGCTTTTTTAAAGATTATAATAATATTCTATGGTCAAAATTTGATGACAATTGGTAAAAAAAAGAACCAATATTTTCAAACCAATAAAATATGCCCGAATTTGCCTCCAAATTTTACATTTGTATATATAGTGCCCTGGAAGCCAGCTTAAGTTTTGCTGCTTTGGGATGAATTTTGCTTAGGGTTTTTGTGCTTGGTTGTCTCCCCTGTGGCCTTACCAGGTCACTAATATATCTATTAATATGAGTTTTTACATTATATTACTTGTATTGATCAGATATTGTTCTCATCTTGAGTCTTATTTGTGCAACGTTTCGGTTGGATTGTGTTCTTACATTGTTTTTATATTGTATTTTTTTGTGTGGGTAGGCAGCTGGCAAAAAATGGTGGAGAGTAGAGATTCTTCTTCTTAAACTGACAGTACAAAACTATACCTGGATTACTTTGGCCTCTGGTACGAGTAGTTTAGCAAAGAGTGTTACCAAGTCACCTCCCTATAATTATTCAAAGTTAATCACTGATCAAGACTCACCTCTTTCTACACGATCAACGGCACCTTCAAAGTCTCTCTGTGCAATGCACATATCTAGGTCTTCGGGAAGTTCTTGGATCCAGTCTGTATTAAGCACACTCCTCTCCATTTCATCTTGTTGCTGTTGAATAACGCTGATCTCTTCATCTTCAAATGCTGCCAAAATGAATAAAAACAGTTTTTGTTTGTTTTATTACTATTGTTGGAATTGGATTAAGGTCAACATCAATAAAAGTAATTTTCTAAAAAGTCTCAATTTAAGAAATTATGTTAAACAAAAAAAAAACAAAAAAAAAAATGCTTGGAAGTATATTAGAAATATTGGACCTGGCTATGTAAAAAAAATATTGCCAAAGCTAGTATTTTCCAAATAAGGTTAAATTGCACACATCTTATATTGCCCGGATCTAATCTTCCTCTGAGGTCCTCAGAATTATATCTGTCTTTAAAACTCATTACACATTCATCATATAATTCCCAGATTATTTGTCTCCATGCAATGCATGTCCTCAACATTCACTGACCATGTCTCATCACACTGCATACACATGCCTGATAGACTACTCCTTTAATAGCCAGAGGTTAGGGTCTGCTAGTTAGTGGTTAATAACTGGGACAAAATAAAAATGTCCTACTCTAGGAGGACCCATCTTGCTATGACAGAGTCAGAAATGGGTGATAGTGTACCAAAGAGACCCCAGATTTCTGGCCTTAGAAAATTTAGATCATGTGATATTAGACAACCAGCTTAACATCAAATGACTTAGCCTCCTCTTTTTTTGATCTGTGTGATTTTTTTTATTTTAGAAACAAAACGAGTCCTTTTTTTTTCTTTTTTTTTTTTTTTAAATCTGTGTGATCTTTCAGCCCCTCCCCCTCAAATGAAGGATCCGATTTTTTTTTTATATGTAGAAACAAAACAATAGTCCTTTTCTTCTGTATTTTAACTGATTACTTAGTTATAGTCAGCCAACTTGCCTTGTCAACACTTCTGGTAGCAGCCATGCCAGAAGTTAGGAAGTATGTTAGTTGATTATAACTGATTACATTTTTTTTTTTTTTTACATGGGGGATCACTACTTATCAAGGCCCGGAAGCTACTCCGAGATAAGGGTTATTGTGTGTACAATAATCAATGGGATAATATCGTAGTAATAGTTGGTATTGGAGACTTGATTAAGTTTCTTACTTAAGGGGGAGATTAATCAGGAATTTGTTTATGGTGGACTTTTATATTTTGTAACTTTGCGATTTCATTGATCTTGAAAGTCAAGCAGAAGTAAACTAAAAAAAAAAGTTAAAAAAAAAAAAAAAAATATTTGGTTTATTTAGTTAATTCACGTTCTCATGAGATTTGAGACAATACATTATTAAATGCATCACTCTCTGTGCAACCGTGCTGTTGTCATCACATAAATTCATCCAAACAGAATGCCAAAGTTGACGATGATGCACCATACATGAATTTAAATATTTTTTTGCAGATCATGTTCTACGGTGTTCATGTGCACTTTCATAGCAGGCCCACATAATGCTGTAAATGATTCACTTTCCTATGGATGTATGGCAGACTCGCTGGATCTGCTTTAAGATTTATATTTCAACCATCATAATGATACATTGGCTAAAAGTTTGGTTCTTGTCCAGAATTTTCCTTATATAAAAAAAAAAAAAAAAAATCTATATAATGTACCCATGATAAAATGAAAATATCATATTCCAAAAATCAAGTAAATTCATAAAGTAGTTTTATTTTTCAAAATAAAATCATGTTTAAGCTATTTATTAAAATTTGTGTATATTACAACAAAATTCTGGTAATTTTGAATTATTGTTGAGTTATCTTCCGCTTGAGATTATTTTTAAGATTGCAACATAAGACAGTCTCTTACTCATAAAAATTTTATTTTCTTACTTAAAAATAAAACTACTTGATCAACTGATTTTTGGAATATGATATTTTTTGTTCAGTCACGGGTATGTATAGATTTTTCTTAATTTTTGTTTTTTAATATTATGAGAATTCTGGACAAAAACCGAAAAATATTTTGTGAAAGTTTAAAACTTTGAATTATTAGATAAAATATGGGAATAAGAAGGTCCTAATATCATAAAAATTACTAAAAAAAAAGTAAGTCTTCATTTGGTCCTCTAAGTCACAATGACCAAACAAAGTGTCTTTCACAGAATTTATCTGTGGAACACATTACCACATGAATGCTTTTCTGCAGATTACAACACAGTTGTCTTCAAACTAAATATGAATGAACATATGTCATAAACCATCCAAATTTTGTCCAATTATCATTTCCAATCTTATGATATTCAACTTCTAATATTCAACTTATATGATATATCCATCTCATTAGTCTCTATCCTCAAGTGGCGTTTATCCTTGATAAGTGGTAACTCATTAGTAAAAAAAAAAAAATTGTCATTTTTCATTCAGGCTTATCATATACAATCCCTTTGACAAGAGGTTTGATGCTGTCTGGTTGTCCTTGTACTAAGTTTCCAGTGATCATGGTTATGGAGATTGACTGTGTCTATTTGTGTCCATCTTGCCTGATGGTTTCTTTCCACATCTTAGGCCTTTCTTTTTGTTGTTTAGTCTTAGGTCTCTGCAAGTGCTAAAATGCCCTTTGCTTTTTTCAACATGCCTGAAGCAACGAAAATGATTTGCTTTTATCAGGACATCAAATTTAGAGATGACCAAAATCTTAAATCACTTATGATAAGGATATCGTATCTTGACTACATCTTAAGGTTTTTTTTTTTTTTTTTTTTTAACAAAATTTTTTACTATCAAGACCGGAAGCCACTCGAGGATAAAGGTTAAAGGGTGTAGTCAATGGGACAATATAGTAATCGTTAGAAGTGTGAATTTGGTAAATTGGATTACTTAAGGGGAACGGCTCATCAAAGAACTTGTTTACATTCAACTTGAAGACGGCCATATTGTAGTCAGCTGAAAAGCGTTCAAATTTAGCGATGTCAATCAAAAAGTTGATTTGTTAAGTGAATGAGTTCACACAGGTGCAGAAATAAAGGTTGGCTGAAGGCCAGTTCAGCTTTCTGCCATTTCATAGATTTGTTTCCCCACGTTCATTTGGACACTCCCACAAAAAAAAAAGGGAGTGTCCAAATAAATAGCAATTGTCTGATATGAGGGGGTTCCTCCACATTGATCAAAGCTAATTGCTTTCTGAACGTCCCTGGCAGAGAAGCCAGGAAGCTGCTTTTGCTTTTGATTAGTTTCGCTTTTATACAAAAAACACGAACAAACATGTGAGAGGATGGAATAGCGTGAATTTTATAAAAGTTGATCAAAATAAATCTAGATACGATGTGCATTCGCAAATTGTAGATATTATAATCTAGGGAGTATATAAAAAGTTCTAAAACATAGTAACCCCTCTGAAAAAAGCCTTTCTTGGACATACAAAAAACGCGTGCCACTTTTGCCTTTTATATATAAAGATTAGTAGAGTCCATTATGAGTGCATGGGTAAGTCTCCATAACGTGAAGTTTGAGTGAGGTCTCAACACTCACTGCCATACATCACATTGCAGCTAGCATAGAGCTTAACCCCAACCTAACAATTGGGATGGATCTAGTCTCACTTTGCAATTCATATCCATCTCATAATTGTCCTATCATTTGTCTGGAAATTCCTTTCTTTTACTTTCAAGGAAAAAAATAAAAAAAAACAAAACAATAAAACTTAAGAACTTCCTTTGATGAGGATTTTGAAATCCGAAATTAATTAAAAAAAGAAAAAAAAAAAAAAAGAAGCAAATTCTTTTTTATCTTCCTCTCTCTCTGTATATATATATATATATATATATATATATATATATACAGAGTAGAAATGAGGAAAATCGTCTGCCTTAAACCACTAACCTAGTTCTAAAACAGATCCTTTGTTCGATAAAATGCATGCCCATTGGCTGATAGGAAGGGGCGCGGTGGATACTAGAAAGCTGATTGGCTAACTAAAATCCTCAACATATATAAAAATGAGAAACAACCACAGAATTCGCGCATAAGCCTGACGAATCCTATAGTGGATGAAACGCTGAATATTCAGTGTAGCTTAATCGCCATATATATTTTATAAATTACTATATATATATATATATATACAGAGAGTGAGGGAGAGAGGCAGATAAAAAAGAATTTGCTTTTCTTTTTTATTAACTATTTGCTTATATATATATATATATATATATATATATATATATATATACATTAATCTGGAAATTAATCGAGGGTCATACAAAATCACATTTCCTACACACCTATCATAGATCTTACCCATGGTAATGATTGGGATTGCGCTGAATATTAGGATTGGAAGAAGTTCTTTGTATCTATAATTTTCTTAAGCTTCCATTGTAATTTATTTGGTTTTGATTTTTGGCTTCCGGAAAATTATTTTTGGAAAAAATGCCAGAAAATCATTGAGAGGGGAGGGGGAGGCATATGTTCCAAAAGCTGCTAGATAGATCTGAATGAAATGAAAAGATGACTGAGAAAGCATTGTCCCTTTGAAGCTGTCTCCACCTAATGTCCATTGTTGGTCAGTCAATTGGTTTTTGTTTTGTGTTTATTTATTCATTTATTTATTTTTTTAAATTTTGTATGCAGAAATTGAGGTGATTGGGTTTTAATCTTGATTTTGCAAAATTAAGTTGAGTGATCAGAGGAAGATAACAGTAGGCCTTTTGTTGAATTTGAAAGCCTCGTCTCTAATGTTAAAAATAGAGTCATTAGTAATCAGGCTTAAGGCTGGTCAAAATGTCTTTGTGGGCCAGATTTGAGTTGTGGGCCATATGTTGCCGACCCTTGGTGTAGCTAATAAATAGATTGTCAGGAAGCCAGGAAAAAATGTAAGATGGATACATATGCTTCTTCTGAATAAGTGATAATACTTACGTGTGGCTGGTTCACTATCATCAGTCGATTGGGCAGCTTGTTGCTCTGATAAACGTAGAGCAGCCTCTTTTTTTTGCTTATCTCTGGCGGCTTTTTTCTTTTTTGAATCTTCTAAGATGTCTAACCATTGGCGCTAGAAGTAAAATGAAAAGAGAAAATTATTCATCCCTACCTCCATCACTGATATCTTGACAAAACATTCAACATTAAAAAAACACAATACAAAAATATTTGTTCATAATGATCCAAAAACAAAATAAATTAAGTTGTCATCATTTTGCGATATCACATTAGTTAAAAAAAAAAACAAAAGAAAAAAAGCAAAAAAACATGACAAAGAATATTTAGATAACTTACTTTTGCTTTTGTACTGTCAGTTTGGTAAATCCGGGATTCTGGAAATTTGAGAATCTTAAAAGCGTTTTTGACAGTGTCGACATCCCGGACATTAACAACAGCTAAGCTATCTAATTCATAAAGTTCTTGGAATTTGAAACGTACAGGACCACGTCTGAAAAAAAAGAAAAAATAATAATAAAATAAATAAATAAAATAAAATCTAATTAAAAAAAAATTATTAATCTTTAACAATATTTCTGATATGCTATATTGCTTTTAGATTCTCAGAATCCTCCTCTTTATATATAAAACAAAACAAACAAAAAAAGAAAAAATCTGTATAATGTGACAGAATGAAAATGTTATATTCCAAAAATCACATAAATTGATCAAATAGTTTTATTTTTAATTAAGAAAATCATATTTTATGAATAAACAAAAAGGGACCATTTCATGTTACTGTTTTGAAAAAACAAGGGCAAATAAATCCACAAGAATTAAAACTTGCAAGCTCAACCTTGTAATTTTTACAATTTCTCATTAATCGCTTAAAATCTTTTAAAAATGATTTTCATTATAAAAATAGAAATACTTGATCAATTTACATAATTTTTGGAATATGATGTTGTTCTCTCATGGATACGCACATCATAAAGATTTTTCTGTATTTTTGTTTTTAATATAAGGCGAATTCTGGGCAATCATCTGTTTTTATTTACTTTATTTTTGGTTTAGGTATCCTCATATTGGATGTTGACCACCATCCGACATTCCAGAAAACTTAATGTCCTTTTTTTTTCTTTTTTTTTTTTGCATAGCCGTTAAACCATCTAAGAATTTTGAATGAAACATTCAAATCCAAATGAATATATTGCTTTAATCATGTATTTTATGCCTTTTAGATATCACAGAATTGTTAATTATTTTTGATTTCTGAAAAAAATATGAAGGGTAGATTTTGGCATAGAAAATTATCACTAGCTTATTTTGTGGAAGATGTATGAAATGAAATTAGTAATTAGATGTAGCTAGGTTATCGATAGTTATCAATATTTTAATTATCTTTAGACTACTGGTTCTTGCCTAGAATTCCCCTATACATATTTTATGGGAATCATTTTAGACAAAGCATGAAGCTGGGAGCGAAAAAAAAAAAAAAAAAATACTTCAAGGTCAAAAACTTATCGATGATTAAGATGGAATAGATTCTGACCCAGAAAACAGCAGTTTTTCCCCCTTTGTCAGAAACATCGTTCATGGAATATGAGGACTAAAGAACAAAATAAGAGAAACAAGAGTTACAAACTGAAAATAAACCCAAGATCCACTTTTTACCGTCTTTGAAACAAAGATAAAGACAAATCTGTTTGATACATGAACCTCTGACGAAACAAAAATATATTTAAAAAAAAATTTTTTTTAATCACATAAATTCATCAAGTAGTTTCAATTTTAAATAAGAAAATAATTTTTAACAAATTAATGGGAAGTCATACGTATTACAATATAAATCTCACAAGTTTTGCATTGTTTTTGAGATTTTTTTCAAAATGGTGGTCAAAACAATCACTCCTCCAATACTAATAAAATTTGACTTTCTTATCTAAAAATAAAATCACTTAATCAATTTATGTGATTTTTAGAAATGATATTTCTGTTCCGTCATAGGAATATATACATCATACAGATTCATTTTTTATTTTTGTGTTTAAAATATAGGAGGAATTTTGAACAAGAGCCAAGCTCTTTAAAAAAGTTACTTGATCTAAGCAGATTTTAAATTTGATTTAAAAACCAATACCTTTTTAACAAATATCCATTGTAAGCTTGGCTGGTTAGACCAATATTTTCAAAATAGGTCCAAGCAAAATTTCTAAATTGCCTAATTTTCTGTTGCCCAATTTTCCTGATTTCATTTTCTTTTTATGTATTGTATCTACTATTTTGGTAAACTTGTATCCCCCACTCCTATGCCATTTTCTTCTATTTATTTTGCGATTTTTTCAATGCTATTTTTTTTAAAATTTAAATTTGTAAAACTCATCCATTTTTGCTAGATAGGAAAACTGGTTCATTATTGAATAAATATCGATTGAAAACATTTGAAGAAGATATTGTTTTTAGAAGAGACTACACCCACCCCTATAATATTTTAAAAACATATTTACTTGTTAAATCGATTTTTCTAAGTGTTTGTTTTCTACCTAGCTGGATATATTTCTAGTGGTTTAACTTATGCGAAAGTGTTTATTCAGTTCAAAAAAAGAGACTAACAATATTTTGGTTCTCCTGTAGGAAATGCATCCCTGATTTCTACTTTTGCTTTTCTCGCTCACTTACCACTATTTTGAATTTGTAGCAGCAGGTCAATGGACTTTTTTTTTTTTTAAAGCCCCCACCCCTCCTTAAATTATATTTAAAAAAACATACAAATTTATTTTCTTTCTTTTGGGGGAGGGGTGCTCTTTTCAAAACTATATCTACCTCAGTATTTTTTTTTAAATTTTCTATTTTTGAGTGATTATCGAGACTCCCAAGATGTGATCCTCTCATGTCTGACATTTTTGTTCTTAAGTAACACTCGACACTACTTGTTTTTTTAACTTTAAAAGAAGTTGAGCTACTAAAAACTTACAAAGCTAGGTAGAAAACAAACTCTTAGAAAAATAATTTTTTTTTTATAAAAACAATAATAAACAAGTAAAAATATTTTAAAAATTATTATGGAGTGTGTATTCTCTTTTAAAAACAATATATCCTTTAAGAAAAAAAAGCCAACTTCGTCCCCGTTGCATAATTTTTTTTTTTTTAATAATAAATGCTTTTTCATATATATTTTTATGTTTATTCGCTATATAAATGTATAAAGACTCATGTGAAAATAAACTTTATTCAATTTTATTCTTTAGAAAAAATAATTCAACTGTACGTCACACACAAATTTATCAAAAAAATTTGTTTTGTTTTACAATCGAAAACATCGACTTCAGCTCCGCTGTTGAAATTAAAACATAATAAACATGGGTTTTCGTTTATAATTTTATGTTTATTCACTAGATGAAACTTTTTTTTTTCTGTAGAAAGTTGTTTTTATAACGGAATGAAATTTGGCACGTGGCGTACTTTTCAGCGTGCTGGTGTACCAAAAATGAATTACCACTAAATTCCTTTTAAATTCATTAGGTTCTTTAAATAATTACAAAAAGTGTTATTAAAATAGGTCACGATGGTCTATTTATTAAAATTATTGAAATGGAAAAAGATGTTAAATAAAAAATATACAAAATTTTTACTTAGTAACATTAATAATTAAATATGAAATGCTGCACATCGAATAAATATGATTTAAAAAGTCATATGCATATTTTAAAGAATTATTGAAATTAAGAAAATTAAATAGTGAATGGCAAGTTCTTTAACGGAAAATTTGGTTATTTTAACAAAATAAATATCAATTAAAATAGATTTTTGGGCCATTCCAGAAAAGGCCTTCGTGGAAAAATGGCTAGGCTGCATTCTCTATAATTGTAAACAGGAGCTAAAACCACCCTGCAAATATTTTATCTAGAAAAGGAATATAAAATTTAATAAAAATAAAAAATATTTATGATTCAAGTTTCTAAATCTATTTCTAAAAATATGTCACATTGACTTATCTTTTGCAATAAAAAAGTAGTAAATTAAAATCTTATTATGAAATAAAATCGACCAGAATGTACTTAGGTTTCTTCATAATCAAGCCAGCCATTTAAATTGTTGAAAAATAAAATCAATTACTTTTCTGAGTTGTCAAAATTCCAAAGGAATTCAGAATCATTTAAATACTTCTAAGATTAGGAAAAACGATCCATGGAAAAAGAGGACAATTTTTGTTAGTTAGGAAAATTGCACTATTATGAAATAAATATTTATTTAAAATAGACCATGCTTGTGAGGATGTAGTTTTAACTACCCCCCTTCCTTTAAAAAGGAAATAAAATCAATTTTTCTAAGTATTTGTTCTAAGAATATGGCCATTTGTTATTATCTTTTCCACTTATTATATTAAAAAAAGTAGTAAATTGAAATACTATGACAAGATTAACTCCATCATAATGCGTATCAGTATTTTTCATAAATAAATCAGCCATTTTAATATTTTGTAAATAGTCCAAAAAAAAATAAATAAATAAAAAATCACTTTGTGATTGTTTAAAAATTTGAAAAAAATCGGAAGCCTTTAAACTACTGAATAAAAAGTTACTTAAACTTATTTTAAAAATTCTTAGAAAATCCTCATGTATTTAAAAAGGCATAACAAACAAAATAAATTAAATAGACTCTTGGAAAATGTCGGACACATTTACTGTCGTTTCAAAGCAAATGAAATCAATTTTTTGAAGTGTCCGTTCTAAGAATACAATTATTGTATTATCGATTATTGTAGTTTTTTGGGAAGCCAGGGCGCTAAATGTCAATTCGCCATTTTGTTACTCCAAAAGTCGTTAGGTATCATGTGTCGTATCAAAATAAAACTTCTACCGAAAAAGAAGTTTATTTTTTACATTTTTATCTAGCAAATAAACATAACTTACATATAAAAAAACATGTTTATTATTTTTAAAAAAATCCAACTTAGGCAATGAGGATGAATTTGATGTTTTAATTCTAAAATGTAATTGACTTTTTTTTATATAAAATTGTGTGTGGCATACTGCTCAAATATTTCTTCAAAAAAATAAAATTGAATTAATTTTTACAAGAATCTTTATACATTTATCTAGCGAATAAACATAAAATTATATATGAAAAAACGAATTTTGGTAAAAATGGCACCAATAAAAACGGCAAAAGTGAATATTTTGACAAGGAAAAAGTAGGACTGTTCAAGAAGTGCAGCTGAGCTCTAATTCCTTTAGTTTAAAATAGGACTATGCCCCCCCCCCCCCCCCCGATAAATATTTTTTAATAGACATTAACACAGGTAGGGGTGGGCTAGGTTTTTTTTAATAGAGGCTAATCACTGTTAATGCTTTGTGCTAGTTTGCTCTATACTTTTAGTTAGTCAGTGTGAAAAGTCTTTAATGAAGTAGAAATAAAGAATAAAAAAATTTATTGCTTTTATATCCACTCTCTTTCTTTCTCTATTCTTTGATTATTCATCATAATTTATAGCAATGTTGGACATTTTTTGTTCAAAAATAACATTATCTAGTTAAAAAAAAAAAAAAAAAGAAAACTGTTTAAAATAAGTTGAACCACCAAAAACTTACGAAGTAAAGGTACAAAACAAACACTTAGAAAAATCAATTTTATTTTTTTAAAACAACAGTAAAAATATAAAAAAAAACAATATTATGGGATATTTATTCTCTTGTAGGGATTAATAAGAATTGACTGCGGACTGGAAGATGCGGGACTTCTGGTGGAAAAAGGAAGTTTGGTTGTTGGCGCGTTTTTTTCTGGAGTTTTGAAGAAGAAAAAAAAGGACGGTTGATTTCCCACGTGGCCGGAGGAGCCCCGAAAAGGTTATGAAAGTCAAAATCGACATACTGGCCCCACGTTATGGCCCGAACGCCTTGAATGACTAAACACTGCTTCATTCATGAAAACCAGAAAAGGAAGACACCGAAGTAAATTCAAACCAACTTTGTTCCCACCTAAACCGATAAGTGTAACCCAATGAACATTCTTTCTGTTGATTTTCTCACACACATTTCACGAACATTCTCTTCTGCCACAAAACGAACCTTCTCTATATACCTTCCAAATAGTAAATAAAGTTGCCTTTTTTTTTATTCACCCTTAAAATATGTTTTTTTATTTATTTCTATGGAGTCAGAGAGTTAGACACAAACCTGATAAACCTCTATAGCCCATACTCTTTTTAAAACAATATCTCCTTCAATAACGGCTATAAAATGTGTTTTCAATGGATATTTATTCAATAATGGACCAGTTTTCCTACCTAGCAAAAATGAACTCGTTTTCTGGTGACGAGTTTTCCTAAATTCCATTCTTGTAGAATTTTTTTTTAAAAATCCAAAAACTTTTTCTTTTTTTTTTTAGAGGGGATAGTCTTTTTTTTTTTTAATTATATCTCCCTCAAGAACAGTAATAACATTTATTTTCAATGGTGCCCGGAAAACTTGTCCATGGAAAACTCGTCTATGGAAAACTCATCCATTTGTAACCTCTTAACATAAATACCTCCGACTAACCAGACAAGCAGCAAAATCCCACCCCTTTACTGTTGAGGTCCCTAGATGCCGGAAAGCCTTCTACTTTAAATAGTTTCTTACCTCGGACTACTAGACTTTGAAATTATCTTCCTGTTTTTTTGCTTTCCTGCCTTTACTAACCTGCAGAAATTTAAATGTAATCTGAACAGACATCTTGTTAATTTTATTTTTATTTCGGACTACTAGTCTCATCTTTATTAGTTGTTGTTTTTTTAATCTTTTTATTGGTTCACAACGTTTCAGCCAACTTCCTCTGGTCTTCGTTGTGAACCAATAAAAAGATTAAAAAAACAACAACTAATAAAGATGAGACTAGTAGTCCGAAATAAAAATAAAATTAACATAAAATGCTCATCTCAAAATAAAAAAATTCCAATTAAGGAATAATATATATATATATATAGACATCTTGTTGCTCAACTTCCTACACAGTCCCCAAATATCCCAAATGATCCCAAATAGTAGTCCCTTATGTCCAAGTGGCAATAAGCCCTGTTTTTGATCAAAAAGAAAGAAAAAAAAAAAGAATCAAGACAAATGAGACAAAATGCTTAATGTTGGATACGTGAAAAATGGTCAATTCTGGTATACCATACCGGTGAGGTAATAAAGATGCAATCATAAGGCTGTCATTAAGAAGAAATGCGTGCACTGGACGATTACAGGTGAATGTCTCGGAGTCAAGTTCAATCAATTCCCCATTGTGAATTAGTTGCCGACCGGGAACTTCTGTAACACTCTAGAAAAAAAAAAAAAAGAAGTAAAAATATATATATATATATATATATATATATATACACACATTTATCTCTATATAACAAGGGCAAAACGCGTGTGTGTATGTTTTCATATCTTGCAAAAACTTTCAACACCGGTGACAGATCCCCACTAAATCGGTATAGTTATAAAACTCGACCCTTCAAACGGCAAATATCGAAAAATTGGCCAAAAACATTAATTACTTCACCCTAAACTGGGCAGTTTTCTACAAGGTGGGGTAAGGTTTTTGAGTCACCCCGGCTACTACCAGTTTGTCTCCCCCCCACCTCTTATTCTTATTTTAATCCCTCTACCACACCCGGGAAATGCTGGGTACATACGCTAGTTAAAATATATTGGAGATTTTGTAACTGCTGGTCTGAAGCCACAACTATACTATTACTTTTATTAATTCTTCTATTGCACTAAAATGCTTGATACATGATGATGACAGTGACGGTGTAATGGTTAAAGAGTTGTCTTAGGAGGTATTGCTTTTAGAGGAAGGGTAGTTGTGCAGTACTGTTCTCGTGTGATGAGAGCCTATTCCCAGACATTACCTCTCCATTTTTTGTACAAGAAATAAGGGGGAAATAAAAGACTGCAGTGATAGACATAGCATTACAAGCATATGTGATATTTTCGTGGGCATCAGCAATATAACATACCTAATGTACTTCAACAAGTCATATCTTTTTTATTTGTGGGTCAATTTTTAAAAGAATTACATTGATGGAAAGAGAATAGAATAGGCATTCCAATGATGTTAATTTATTTTTCTTTTATGCGTTCAATGTTTTTATGCTTCAAGTTAAAAATGAGAAAACGGTAACAAATGAGGACAGATATGGCTGAAATTTTACAGGCTATACAAGCATAGAAGTCCATCTCTATTGGACTTTGATTTATATTTTTATGACGACAGGAAGCAAAGTTACGACTGAGCTTGTTAGGCGCTAATGTGCTGACCAGCACTGAACTGACTAAAGTCAGCGTATTAATGAGTTTTGTTTGTATTCTCTTAAAAATAGAAAACTGTTTTTCCGTTTTCAAAACATTGTGATGCATTTTGTAAATTTTTACATTGTTTTCACCTTAACATTGTTCTTTAAAATGACTAGCGCTAAAGGTTTTCGAGTATGCTGAAAACGAATATCGCATTATAATTTTCCGCAAATAAATAGCTTTCCGGATATTAAGCAATGTCATTTCTTATGTTATTGTTGGTGGTCATCTTTCATTGATTTTTTTTTTTTTTTACTTAGCAGTCACTGCTTATCAAGGCTCAAAAGTCACTTGAGGATAAAGGCTAATGAATGTAAGGTGGTAGTGTAATAATCGTTAATGGTGTAAATTGGCTAGAATTTGATTATTTATGGGACGGCTCAACAAGAACTTGTTTATATTGGCTACCATGTTGTATTCAACTGGGAAGCAGGACAGTAGAACAATGTTCCACAGGCGGGCAGTTCTGGGAAAGAAACTTTGTTCATGGAATCTGCATTTAGATTTAGGCACAGATAGAGAGTAGAGGAAATCGTTTATAGTGGTTGAGTATTTTTTTTTGTGAAAGTTTGGCAAAGAGGAACCATAGTTTGTACTTCAGTCGAGCACTTGCCATGAAAATAAGGATAGAGCAGAGGCAGCCTCGCAACGTCTCTTCTGTGGGAAAGAGATTGTAGGGAAGAGAAAGTCATCATCTACCAAATTTTCAAAGCCAGTTTCCTGATCTCTAGTCTTCGATCGGAATGTAGAGTTGATGTCAATCTGATTTACAACTGGTTTTGCCTAGCTCTGATATTTTTCAGTGTTGTCTGTCACCTCTGCAACACAGGTGCTAGTGTGATTGCAAAAGTAGATAAAGTCTGCAATTACTAACCAACAAAGCATTACCATTATTGACCAAGGGTAGATAGAGTCTACGACGCATATATACAGTGTGAGGATGCATAAACGTGAAACTTGGCCACTAAGGGCTAAGGATGTGCGGTGTTGCATGGATATGAGAATGATACGATGAATGTATAATGTGAGTCTTAGACTGGCTTAAATCTGATGACCTCAGAGGAAGATGATATCTGGAAAATATAGAGATGCGTGCAGAGGAAGGAAACTTTGTTAGTAAAGAATGAATGTTCTTGCATTAGAAAATGCAGAACAGTTGAGAAAGTAGGGTCAGTAAGTGGTAGGTGGATATTTTGTTGGAGCCAAAATGTCTGCTTACCATTTTTCCTTAGCAAAATGTCACGTTTTTTTAGAGATGTGTGATACAATGAATAAATAAAAAAGAATTCATTATATCTACATTTAAAAAAAAAAAAAAAAAAAAGAACCATATCATGCCCGTCTTTTACTTATACAGCCAGCAACTAGTAATTAACACATTTCTTGGTTTGGGGTTAGTTGTCTCAAATATTTATTCACAGTGTTTGGTTTGGTTGTTTTGTTTTAGGCATATCATCTCTTTTCAGGCTGTTTGATGACAAATCCAGTAATTTTTGTGCTTTTAAGTTCTTTATATCTCCGAATAATGTTTGGCTTGGTTGTTTTACAGTATACAGTGTAATCCGGATATAAGAGACTTCTTATGTGTGTGTGTGTGGGGGGGGTATCTTATATCCGGGTTACACTGTACATGAACAGGCTCTAATTTGGGACCAGAGAATCTCTTATTTGGTTTTCTTCTATTCGAGCCTCTTATATCTAGTAATTTTGGTAAAAGTTTTTAAGCATCGAGTTCTTTATCATATATATGTATTTTTATATAATTTTTCATGATGTATGCATATAGACCTTTACCAGTGTAACCCGGATATAAGAGACCGACTATATAGACACCGTAACTTGATATATATTCGAGTTGCGCTTCAATTCAAAATGGCGTAATGGAAACATATTAAAAGTATTTGCAGCTTTTCTTCCAATTTTTGCATTTTAATCATGTCAAACAACACTATTTCCTTTTGATGGATTGATTGTTGCTATTTCTTCTTCTGATGAGTTAAGGGCATAATAGATTAACTGATTGATATAATAATTGATTGATTTTGCCCAATGAAACAGATACTGTCAAGAATTGTGAATGTCAACTGAATTAAAGGAATAAATTATAAGATGGTCAACATCATGAATTTTGGTATATAGTTTTTTGTCATTTATTCTATATATTGCTCTGTAATTACATTGAGCTTCTTAAATAAGGATTGGTATATATTATAAGAAAATATATTTCTACAGATATAATATATATGAATTTAGGAAAACTTGTCCCCGGAAAACTCGTTTCTGGAAAACTCGACCCCTTTTGCTAGGTAGGAAAATTGGTCCCTTATTGAATAAACATCGATTGAAAACATATTTTATGACCGTTCTTGAAGAAGATATTGTCTTTAAAAGAGAATACATATCACATAATATTTTTTAAAAATATTTTTACTTGTTTACTGTTGTTTTAAAAAAATTAAATTAATTTTTCTAAGTTTTCGTTTTCTACCTAGCTTTGAAAGATTTTGGTGTTTAAACTGATTTTAAAGAGTTTATTTAATTAAAAAAAAAAAAAGAAAGTAATGTCTTATTACTTATGAACAAAAAATGTCCAACATAAGAGGATCACATCTTAGGAGGATAATTGCTCAAAAATAGAAAATTAAAGAAAATATTAAGGTAGATATAGTTTTAAAACGAGCCCCCCTCCAAAAGAAAATAAATTTGTATATTTTTAGGTAATAATGCACATCCCATAATATTTTTTAAAATATTTTTACATGTTTATTGTTTTAAAAAAATTAAATTGATTTTTCTAAGTTTTCGTTTTCTTCTTAGCTTTGTAAGTTTTTGGTGTTTAAACTTATTTTAAAGAGTTTATTTAATTAAAAAGAAATAACAACTAATGTCGCACTCGACATTACTTAGTAAATAATTTTTAATAAAAAAATGTCCGAAAATTAAAGAAAATACTGAGGTAGATATAGTTTTAAAACGAGTCTCTCCCACCTCCAAAAGAAAATAAATTTGTGTATTTTTAAGTACTGCACAAGTGCCCCCGAAATGACTTTTAAATGATATCCTCTCCTCCCCATGTTAAGAATGGCTTTCGAAATAATGTTATTATTTAAGCGCGGTTCCAAAATTACATAAGACTGTGTTTTCTTTTTTATTGTTTTGTAATAACACAAGAATTATTTAAACTGAATTAATTCTTCTAAATAAAATAATTGCTTTCTTTGATAATACATGCTTTCTTTCTTTATTTTTGTTTCGTAATGACACAAAAAGTCTTAAAACTAGAGCATTTTTTAAAATAAATATTTGGCTTCGTTTTTCATATTTCAACTTATTTTTTTTAAGCAAGAGTTAAAAATAACTTTTTAAAATATTATGGGGGTGCATAGTCTCTTTTAAAAACAATATCTCCTTCAAGAACGGTAATAAAATGTGCTTTCAATCGATATTTATTCAATAAGGGACCAGTTTTCCTACCTAGTAAAAAGGGGGGAGATTTCCGGGTATGGGTTTTCCGGAGATGAGTTTTCCCGGGACGAGTTTTCTGGGCACCATATATATAGGTGCCGGGAAAACTCTTCTCCGGAAAACTTGTAAAAAAAAAAAAAAAAAAAAAGTAATCACTAAATAAATTTATTAATCAATTTTATTGAAAACTCTGCTATCGTTTATCAAGAATCTTTTTAATTTCATTTTTTGTTGGTTGTTTTTCGGAGGGAGATATAGTTTTTACCCCCCCCCCCCTCAAAATTATATTTAAAAAAATATTAAAATTTACTATTTTCTTTTTAAAACCAAATCTCCCTTAGTAATTTCTTTAATTTTCTATTTTTTAGCGATTATCAAAACCCCTAAGATGTGATATACCGGACATTATTTCTCGTTCTAACGTAACACTTTTATTTGTTTTCGGTGTTTTTTTTTCTTTACTGAATAAACAATTCCAAATAAATTAAACAACACTAAATAAGTAAATTCTTTTTTATATTAATATTTAAAAAAAATATGCGGTCTCGTTTATGAACATAATAAACGCTTTAAAATAAGTGAAACCACTAAGAACTTAGCCAGTTAGGTAGAAAACGGACACTTAGAAAATCGATTTTATTTAAAAAAAAACAAAAAAAACATTAAACAAGTAAAAATATTTTTTAAAAATATTATGGGGGGCTATAGTCTATTTTAAAAACCAATATCTCCTTCAAGAATGATCATAAAATGTGTTTTCAATCGATATTTATTCAATACGGGACGAGTTTTCCGGAGATGAGTTTTCCTAAATTATATATATATATATATATATATACATACATACATACATACATACATACACATGTGTTTCTTATATCCGGGTTAGACTGTAAAGGCTCTAATTTGGGACAAGAGAAAAATCTTTCATCCTTTTTCTTCTATTCGAGTCTCTTATATCCGGGTTACACTGTATTAACCTTTTTCAGATTATTTCAATACTGAATATAGTAATTTTGGTAAAAGATTTTAAGCATCAAGTTCTTTATTTATATATATATATATATATATTATTTTTAAAATCTCGCTAGATACAGCCACTCTGATGAGTCATAGACGATGAAACACATGTCAGTGGATAATTACATTTTAAAAATAATATATATATACAGCTCCCCATGTGGGAGTACCAAATTGGTTAAAAGGGAAAATTATTCCTAACTCGCATTTAGGTAAAAAATGCACTTTCGTAAATGATTGAATTCATTCAAAACATATCGCTAAAACCAAAACAAAACAACATCTATATATATATATATATATATATATGAATTTAGGAAAACTCGTCCCGGGAAAACTCGTCTCGGGAAAACTCGTCTCCGGAAAACTCGTCTCCGGAAAACTCGTCTCGGGAAAACTCGTCCCCTTTCGCTAGGTAGGAAAACTGGTCCCTAATTAAATAAATATCGATTGAAAACACATTTTATGATCGTTCTTGAAGGAGATATTTTTTTTTAAAATAAACTATAGCCCCCCCCCATAATATTTTAAAAAAAATATTTTTACTTGTTTAATGTTTTTTTTTTTTTTTTTTTTTTTTTTTTTTAAATAAAATCGATTTTCTAAGTGTCCGTTTTCTACCTAACTGGCTAAGTTCTTAGTGGTTTCACTTATTTTAAAGCGTTTATTATGTTCATACAAAGTTAATTACAAATTTTTTTTTGTTCTTATTTTAACGAATGTTTTTTGGAGTCATAAAAACAATAAAAAAAACAAAACCCAAAAATTAAAAAACAGGGAGCGATTCCATTCTTCGTTACGCTTTTGGTTTTGTTTTTTAATTATGATAGTTTTTTGTTGTTATGTTTTTGTTTTCTGTCATACCAAATGCACTCATGCGTTATTTAAAATTATGATTTTATCAATTATCAACATTTATTGTCGTCCTGTCAAATTTTGCAAAAATTAACTAATAAATTAAAAGCGAAATATTTTTTGACGCGAGAGATGCCATGTGCTAACAATCTCTCGTTAACTCATTTTTAATTTTTTAAATTTTTACTTCAAAATTCTAAAATCAATCATTAAGAGAGAAAGTAATCACTAAATAAATTTATTAATCAATTTTATTGAAAACTCCGCTATCGTTTATCAAGAATCTTTTTAATTTCATTTTTTGTTGGTTGCTTTTCAAAGGGAGATATGTTTTATCCCCCCTCTCTCTCTAAATTATATTTTAAAAAATATTAAAATTTATTATTTTCTTTTTAAAACCAAATCTCCCTCAGTAATTTCTTTAATTTTCTATTTTTTAGCGATTATCAAGACCCCCTAAGCATTATTTCCCGTTCTCCCGTAACACTCGACCGACATGTTTTTTGTTTGTTTTCTGTTTTTTTTTTCTTTACCAAATAAACGATTCCAAATAAATAAATAACATAGTCGGCGAAGTAGAAAAATCGATTTTACCCTTTTATAAACAACAGTATATAAGTAAATTCGGGTTTGTATTACTGTACACATAGATTCGAAAAAGTTGTCAAAAAACAAATATATAACAAATAAATGTTACCAAAGGCAAGATAAGTTACTTTTCTACCTAACTGGATATATTTTTTGTGTTTTTATTCAGTGTAACATGTTTATTCAGCTCGAAAAACATGCAATGTTTACCGATGTATTGGAAAATTCAAAATGGCAGCCGACTGTCTCTCGTTGAGGGTACGTTTGGGAAAAGGTATTATAAATAATAAACTAGACAAAATACTGTTAGAAAACAACCGAATACATGTCAACTTATGTCACGGTAACATATATTGAGCGAATTTCTAACAGTATTTTGTCTAGTTTATTATTTATAATACCTTTTCCCAAACGTACCCTCTCCGAGAGACAGTCGGCTGCCATTTTGAATTTTCCAATACATCGGTAAACATTGCATGTTTTTCGAGCTGAATAAACATGTTACACTGAATAAAAACACAAAAAATATATCCAGTTAGGTAGAAAAGTAACTTATCTTGCCTTTGATAACATTTATTTGTTATATATTTGTTTTTTGAACACTTTTTCGAATCTATGTGTACACTAATACAAACCCGTAAATTCTTTTTATATTAATATAAAAAAAAATATGCGGTCTCGTTTATGAACATAATAAACGCTTTTATTAAAAACACAAAAAAAAACATTAAACAAGTAAAAATATTTTTTTAAAAATATTATGGGGGGGGGGCTATAGTTTATTTAAAAAAACAATATCTCCTTCAAGAACGATCATAAAATGTGTTTTCAATCGATATTTATTCAATAAGGGACCAGTTTTCCTACCTAGCGAAAGGGGACGAGTTTTCCCGAGACGAGTTTTCCGGAGACGAGTTTTCCGGAGACGAGTTTTCCCGAGACGAGTTTTCCCGGGACGAGTTTTCCCGGCACCATATATATATATTTATATAATTTTTCCCAATGTTTGGTTTACTGCATTTAGACCTTTTTCTTGCTATTTTATGTCAAATTTAGTCATTATGTTTCAAGTTCTTTATATATTCAAATATTTATTCATGTTCGTAGGGTTTGATTTAGTTGTTCTGTAGAGGAAAACTGTTTGTGATTTTACTTTGCAGAACATGATTGAGTTTTGCAAAGGGAAATGAAAAAAAAATAGGCGCATTTTAGGCTAGGAAGCCAGTATCTTCAGACAGCCTGATCTGCTAGTATGCATATTTCTAGTTGTGTGTTCTGTCCAATAATGGACAAAATTTAATGATGTTTAATTCTTCTTCCATACAAAACAGGTAATTATTATACTTGTTCCTTTCTATGTTCTTACTTTGTGCCATTTTTACTTTTACCATTTTTAGCTGTGCCATTGTTAGTGTGCATTCTGAATTGGTGCCCAGAAAACTCGACCACGGAAAATTCGTCCCCTTTCGCTAGTTAGGAAAACTGGTCCCTTATTAAATAAATATCGATTGAAAAGTTTTTTTTGTTATGTTTTTTTTTTCTCTCATACCAAATGCACTCATGCATTATTTAAAATTATAATTTTATCAATTATCAACATTTATTGTCGTCCTGTCAAATTTTGCAAAAACACTTAGAAAATCGATTTTATTAAAAAAAAAAAAAAAAAAAAATTAAAAAGTAAAAATATTTTTTTTAAAATATTAGGGGGGGGGGTCTATATTCTATTTTAAAAAAACAATATTTCCTTCAAGAACGATCATAAAATGTGTTTTCAATCGATATTTATTAAATACGGGACCAGTTGTCCTACCTAGCGAAAGGGGACGAGTTTTCCGGGTATGAGTTTTCCTAAATTCTTCTGAATTACTTGCAAGAGAAAAACAAAAAAAAAAAATTTATAGGTCATAAGAACCTATTTTTTAAAAGTTAATTATCAATTTATGTAAAAATTTAGGTGGAAAAATATGGATAATTCTTACAAGAATGTTTAGACATTTATCTAGCGAATAAGCATAAAAATATATAGCAAAAACCACGTTTATTATTTTAAAAAAATCCAAATTATACACCAGGTATCAAATTGCCCCCCCCCTTTTTTTTTCTTAAACGAAAGTGATTTTGTTTGATAAAGTTGTGTTTGGTGTACTCATGAATTATTTTTTCTAAAGAATAAAATTGAATACAGTGTATTTTTACAAGAATCTTTAGACATTTACCTAGCAAATAGCATAAAATTATATAGGTAAAACCGCGTTTATTATTTTTAAAAAATCCAAATTATACACCGGGTATTGAGTTGTTTTTTTTTTTTCTTAAACGAAACTGACTTCATACGCGGTGCATAATTTCGATTTTTAAAAAATAATAAACGCGGTTTTTCCTATATATTTTATGCTTATTTGCTAGGTAAATGTCTAAACATTCTTGTAAAAATAAACTTTATTCAATTTTATTCTTTAGAAAAAATAATTCATGAGTACGCGAAGCACAATTTTATCAAACAAAGTCACTTTCGTTTAAGAAAAAAAAAAGGAAGCCAACTTCATACCCAGTGTATAATTTGGATTTAAAAAAAATAATAAACGTGGTTTTTCCTATATATTTTTATGCTTATTTGCTAGGTAAATGTCTAAACATTCTTGTAAAAATAAACTTTATTCAATTTTATTCTTTAAAAAAATAATTCATGAGTATGCCAAACAGAGATTTATCAAAAAAAATTAGTTTTGTTTTAAAATCGAAAACATTGACTTCAACTCCGTTGTTGAATATTAAAAATAAACACGGTTTTTAATATATGATTTTATGTTTATTCATGAGATAAAAATAAGTTTTTTTTCTGTAGAAAGTTGTTTTTATGACGGAATGAAATTTGACGCATGGCATACTTTTTGGCGACCTGGTGTCCTGGCGTGCCAAAAAAGAATTACTGGAAAAATATAGATGAAACTCAAACAAGAAGTTTATCACAATCTTTGAAACAACACATACATTAAGAAGTTTGTAAAAATATAAAGAAAATTATATCTACATTTAAAAGTAGATGAAGACCCTCAGCTAAATCAATGACCAGACAAAAACCTAATGGACCAAAGTACACAAACACAAACCCGCTAATATAAAAATGAAGAATTTTTTAAATTAAACAAATAAAAATCTTGTTATAATTAATATTTTTTTATAATTTTGAATAAATGTTAGTCAGAAATGCTTTAAATCAATTTTTTTAATTTCTTTTTTTTGGGGGAGGGGCTATCATTAGATTGATTAAAAATTCAAAGATTTTAGCAAAGAGTGAGAGCAGACTAATGGTGTGATAAGATTTTGACTCACTTCTTTCAACAGAATTATTGAATAGAGGCACTTTTCCAACTTGCAGAGAAGCAAGATTCAGCAAGGCATTTTGCTGTAGGGTTTGAAAAGGATAGGGACCAGCTCAGTAGAGCATTTCTTTATTAGTATGATAGATATAAGATCAGGCCCACGTGCTTTGGTAGTGTTAAAGTTTTTTTTTTATATTCTGGACATTGGAAGCTGTGACAATCAGGTCATGAAGTTTGGCCTCGGTCTGCAATGAGAAATTTGGGTTTGCTGAATCAAAGGCAGAGTTCAAGGTGAATCACTGCTCAATTAATTCAACCATTATCATGCAAATAACATCATTGTAGTTGCATTGTCAGAGAACTGAGATGAAAGAGAAGATAAAAGAAACTGACCTTCCTTAAAAGAAAAAAAATACATCAGTTGCATTTAGATAGGCACATATATAACAGAAAATGAGATCACCCTAATAAAATATACATCCTTAAAGGGAGTAGAAAAGGACTAACTTCCTATCAAGGAATAAAAAACTAGACAGAGACAAATGGGAGAGGGAAAAAAGGTGGACACTATGGAATATGTTCAAGCCAAACATGCTAAACAAGAACAGAGGACAGAGACATGAAGGAAAATATTTTTCCATTCTCTCCAGGTAAAAGACTGTTCCACCCTGAAAAATAAACTATGAAAAGTATAACGGTATGAAGATTTTCAATGAGATAGACTATATGACACCAGAAAGAGTAGCAGTCATACAAACAAAAAATTCACGAGAAAGCCTCCATCACAATTCCCATTACTGATCAATACACCACACAAGATGTACAGCTAGAACCACACCACCAATCACCTCACCATATATCCATTTCACCACCAGGATCTCCTTTATCAAATGACTCCCCAACAGGTCTCCTACCACCATCAACTATCTATGTACAAGCTCAAGACAGCCTCTCACTAAACCTTGCCACTATCAGCAGAGACTGCTGCCAACATCTGAACCACCTTCATTATCTTGGAAATTGTTAAATACTGAACAATTGGTGCTCGAAGAAGAACTTTATAACATCATTGAGAAGGTCCAGAAGATGAGGCTGGAGGAAAGAGCACTACTGTCAAAAATCCAAACCTTAAGGCATCAACAAAAAGAATTAATGTAAGACTTGTTCTGTCCCAAACATTTCTTCTGATATGCTGCAGGATTCTACAAATATCAAAAAAAAAAAAAAAAAAAAAAAAAAAAACAATAATCAAGACATTAAAAACATGAAAATATCGAAAAAAAAAAAAAAAAAAAAAAAAAAAAAAAAAAAGGCTATATCGTATGTATCCATTTTGAACTGAAGATCTCCCCCCGCAAAAATTTCACTTAATTTGATTGAGTATTTTTTTTTTTTACAGTAGAAAAACACCTTTTTATGACAGCACGTTGAAGGCAGGCATCTTGGATTAAAAAAAAATTTTTGTTTGGATTTTAGAAACGCCACGGGGAGATAACTCCATTTAAAGCGCCAACACCCCCTCCCCATCTTTATTACTAGCTTTTCTTCCTAAAAATCGAACCTTTTGCTCGGTATCATCACAAATTGTTGTTTTTTTTGTTGTAAAACAAAAACTACTTGATGAAATTAAGTGAATTCTTTTTTTTTTTTTGAGAACTTAATTTCATAACGGATATATACAATTTAAACTTTTTTTTCCGATATTTTCATTTTTTTAATGTCTTGATTAAACTGTACAACCCCCCCCCCAAAAAAAAACAGTTCTTCAATTGCAAAAGCAATGGGAATTCAGAGTACAAAACAAAACACCACATTGGAAACGGAAGCTCCAAAGCCAACTGAACCTCTGTAGAAAGGAATTGTCTCTGATCAAGCAATTCTTTGTCACCTCTACAGCACACGGGAGGCTGAAAAACAATATCTGCAGTTTCAGTTTAAAATATGGGACAAAGGTACAGGAGCTAAAAATCATAGCAAAGGAACTTAAAGGCAAGATCCCAGCAGTTGTTACAAGACTCCAAATAAAAGAGAGCAAGAATATGGCCAGAACCAAAAACAAATGGTTTTACAAAAATGCACGACTAAAGAAATCTAATAATGGACACAATCATGAGAGAAAAGCAAGTAAAAAAGCAAGAGCTGGAAGATTACTGGAGGCCTCTGTTTAATAATAAGGATACATACAGTCAAGAGGCCAGTTGGCTGAATGCAATAAAAACAAGCCAGAAATGCTAGTCGGAGATAACTGCGGGAATAATATAGCAAAAACGTAAACAAATTCAAAAATTACAAAAAGCCTGGCATAGACAATCTACCCACTTCTGGCTTAAGAAAGTAATATCATTTCGTAGTCATTATAATAGTTGCTTCATGAGAATGTTGAGGTAAGGAAGCCACACCAACAGGGCTAGTGAAAGGGGGTACAACCTTCATATCCAAAATGAGTGAAAAACAATGCCCTAGTAAATACAGACCCATTTGCTGTTTCCCTACAACCTACAAGGTCTTCACCGACCTGGAGAATACCTGGGGGAGGGTGGGGGGTGGAGGCAGGGTGCTGGAAGGAGTGTTTGGGCACCAAAAACCAGTTGTTAATTAATAAGACCATTCTTGAGGATTATAGGAAGAAGCTGAGGATCCTAAACATAGTTGATCCATTGGTTTTGTTTTATGGCATGTCAACTCTTTTCAGGTTATTTAATGCCGAATCCAGTTATTTTTAAGAAAATGTTTTAATAGAATATATTTGTTTTTTTTCAAGTTAGTTTCTATTTAACCCTTAGTTGGGATCCTAACAGGTACTACTACTCTGGGTCAGAGTGGACCTGGGAGCAATGGCAATTAAAGGGTGGCTCCACACTCCCCAAAGCCCACAAGCTGGGGCCTCACCATTGGATATAGTTCAAGATCATATCCAGGACCTCTAAGCATGGCTTGAATTGATTACAAAAGGGAATATGATAGTGTGCCCCCACCAGTAATCAAGGAGACCATGGCTGACATAAAGACGTAACAAACAACCATGGTATTAAGCCACACTAATAGAATAATAGCAATCCATGGTGTCAAAATCTGAAGAGGAATCATTCAAAGAAATAACATTTTTTTTTTTATTCATTTGTCCGATGATAGATCCACTAACTAAATTACTCAATAACAGCCAGAGTGCCTACAACCCGAGCTAGGGCCGCCAACTAGATCTGAACAAAAAAGTCAACCACCTGCTCTTGATGGGTGACCTCAAGCTGCATCCCAACTCAGATGCTGACTTAAGTTAGCTCTTGCAGATTCTACATAACTTCTCTAAACATATTGGAATGAAATCTGGCCTGTACAAATGTGCCAAGTGCTCCCTCAGAGCTGGAAAGAAGATCATATTGGAAAACATACAGCAATTCGCATCAAGAACCAAGAAGAGTAGGAAAAATACAAATAGCTTAGCATAAAAGAGAACGATTTAATTCAGTATGCCAAGATGAAAGTAAAAATTGGCAGAGAAAATATACGCTGTATAAGGAAAATCTGTAAAACAGAGCTTACAAACAAAAAAAAAAAAGGTAATTGCAATTACCCAACTAGCTATTCCTGTTGATAAAATACAGTGTTATTGACTTACCACAAAAGGACATGAACAGACACTAAAACTTGAAAAATATTGAAATCTATATCTGCCAGAGGAGCAGGAGGTATTAGTCTCTCACAAATTGACATCACAAAACAAGAGCTAGTAGAACAACCTCCCTCCATCACATAACTGGCCAAACATTTTTGAAAAAAAAAAAAAAAAAAAAAAAAAATGCCTTACAAATAAGACAGAATCACAAAAGTCTACTACAGAAATAGTCCAAAAGATTTGCTAAAAATGCACTGAGACATTCCATTGCAAAAAAACTGGAAGAATAAGTCAATCAACAGTGTGCCAAATATTTCCTGGATGAATACACCCAGGTTCTATAGACTGACAAAAAGAAGATTGATTCACTGCATCAGGAGAGAATGATAATAGCTGTCCAAGATCAAGGCTTGTGATGACTAATGCTTTTTAGAAGATGAGTGGTCTCAGCAATGACAGGCTCTGCCACAAAGAAGTAGAGAGTATAAACCACTTGACATCCAGTTATAAGGTTGTGTTGAAGGATGGCTATTATACAGTGACACAAAAGAGTGTATAAATATCTCCACTTGACCATCTGTAAAAACAAAAAAAATTGAATATCGAATCTAGCAGCAAGTCTTGGGAACATATATCAGAAAGAACTGTACACAATCCATTACAACTATGAAATTTCTATAGCGATGTACCTAGAAAATGGAGCTGTTAAACGTGACAGTGGTACAGAACAAGAAAGAGAAAGAAGCGAGCACCCCACTAGATACAGAAAGAAGCGAGCAACCCACTAGATACAGAAAGAAGCGAGCAACCCACTAGATACAGAAAGAAGCGAGCAACCCACTAGATACAGAAAGAAGCGAGCAACCCACTAGATACAGAAAGAAGCGAGCAACCCACTAGATACAGAAAGAAGCGAGCAACCCACTAGATACAGAAAGTAGCGAGCAACCCACTAGATACAGAAAGAAGCGAGCAACCAACTAGATACAGAAAGTAGCGAGCAACCCACTACATACAGAAAGAAGCGAGCAACCCACTACATACAGAAAGTAGCGAGCAACCCACTAGATACAGAAAGAAGCGAGCAACCCACTAGATACAGAAAGAAGCGAGCAACCCACTAGATACAGAAAGAAACGAGCAACCCACTAGATACAGAAAGAAGCGAGCAACCCACTAGATACAGAAAGTAGCGAGCAACCCACTAGATACAGAAAGTAGCGAGCAACCCACTAGATACAGAAAGTAGCGAGCAACCCACTAGATACAGAAAGAAGCGAGCAACCCACTAGATACAGAAAGTAGCGAGCAACCCACTAGATACAGAAAGAAGCGAGCAACCCACTAGATACAGAAAGAAGCGAGCAACCCACTAGATACAGAAAGAAGCGAGCAACCCACTAGATACAGAAAGTAGCGAGCAACCCACTAGATACAGAAAGAAGCGAGCAGCCCACTACATACAGAAAGAAGCGAGCAACCCACTAGATACAGAAAGAAGCGAGCAACCCACTAGATACAGAAAGAAGCGAGCAACCCACTAGATACAGAAAGAAGCGAGCAACCCACTAGATACAGAAAGAAGCGAGCAACCCACTAGATACAGAAAGAAGCGAGCAACCCACTAGATACAGAAAGAAGCGAGCAACCCACTAGATACAGAAAGTAGCGAGCAACCCACTAGATACAGAAAGAAGCGAGAAACCCACTAGATACAGAAAGTAGCGAGCAACCCACTAGATACAGAAAGAAGCGAGCAACCCACTAGATACAGAAAGAAGCGAGCAACCCACTAGATACAGAAAGAAGCGAGCAACCCACTAGATACAGAAAGAAGCGAGCAACCCACTAGATACAGAAAGAAGCGAGCAACCCACTAGATACAGAAAGAAGCGAGCAACCCACTAGATACAGAAAGAAGCGAGCAACCCACTAGATACAGAAAGAAGCGAGCAACCCACTAGATACAGAAAGAAGCGAGCAACCCACTAGATACAGAAAGAAGCGAGCAACCCACTAGATACAGAAAGAAGCGAGCAACCCACTAGATACAGAAAGAAGCGAGCAACCCACTAGATACAGAAAGTAGCGAGCAACCCACTAGATACAGAAAGAAGCGAGCAACCCACTAGATACAGAAAGAAGCGAGCAACCCACAAGATACAGAAAGAAGCGAGCAACCCACTAGATACAGAAAGTAGCGAGCAACCCACTAGATACAGAAAGAAGCGAGCAACCCACTAGATACAGAAAGAAGCGAGCACCCCACTAGATACAGAAAGAAGCGAGCAACCCACTAGATACAGAAAGTAGCGAGCAACCCACTAGATACAGAAAGAAGCGAGCAACCCACTAGATACAGAAAGAAGCGAGACACCCACTAGATACAGAAAGAAGCGAGCAACCCACTAGATACAGAAAGTAGCGAGCAACCCACTAGATACAGAAAGAAGCGAGCAACCCACTAGATACAGAAAGTAGCGAGCAACCCACTAGATACAGAAAGAAGCGAGCAACCCACTAGATACAGAAAGAAGCGAGCAACCCACTAGATACAGAAAGAAGCGAGCAACCCACTAGATACAGAAAGAAGCGAGCAACCCACTAGATACAGAAAGAAGCGAGCAACCCACTAGATACAGAAAGAAGCGAGCAACCCACTAGATACAGAAAGAAGCGAGCAACCCACTAGATACAGAAAGAAGCGAGCAACCCACTAGATACAGAAAGAAGCGAGCAACCCACTAGATACAGAAAGAAGCGAGCAACCCACTAGATACAGAAAGAAGCGAGCAACCCACTAGATACAGAAAGTAGCGAGCAACCCACTAGATACAGAAAGAAGCGAGCAACCCACTAGATACAGAAAGAAGCGAGCAACCCACTAGATACAGAAAGAAGCGAGCAACCCACTAGATACAGAAAGTAGCGAGCAACCCACTAGATACAGAAAGAAGCGAGCAACCCACTAGATACAGAAAGAAGCGAGCAACCCACTAGATACAGAAAGAAGCGAGCAACCCACTAGATACAGAAAGAAGCGAGCAACCCACTAGATACAGAAAGAAGCGAGCAACCCACTAGATACAGAAAGTAGCGAGCAACCCACTAGATACAGAAAGTAGCGAGCACCCCACTAGATACAGAAAGAAGCGAGCAACCCACTAGATACAGAAAGTAGCGAGCAACCCACTAGATACAGAAAGTAGCGAGCAACCCACTAGATACAGAAAGAAGCGAGCAACCAACTAGATACAGAAAGTAGCGAGCAACCCACTAGATACAGAAAGAAGCGAGCAACCCACTAGATACAGAAAGAAGCGAGCAACCCACTAGATACAGAAAGAAGCGAGCAACCCACTAGATACAGAAAGAAGCGAGCAACCCACTAGATACAGAAAGAAGCGAGCAACCCACTAGATACAGAAAGAAGCGAGCAACCCACTAGATACAGAAAGAAGCGAGCAACCAACTAGATACAGAAAGTAGCGAGCAGCCCACTAGATACAGAAAGCGAGCAACCCACTAGATACAGAAAGAAGCGAGCAACCCACTAGATACAGAAAGTAGCGAGCAACCCACTAGATACAGAAAGAAGCGAGCAGCCCACTAGATACAGAAAGAAGCGAGCAACCCACTAGATACAGAAAGAAGCGAGCAACCCACTAGATACAGAAAGTAGCGAGCAACCCACTAGATACAGAAAGAAGCGAGCAACCCACTAGATACAGAAAGAAGCGAGCACCCCACTAGATACAGAAAGTAGCGAGCAACCCACTAGATACAGAAAGAAGCGAGCAACCCACTAGATACAGAAAGAAGCGAGCAACCCACTAGATACAGAAAGTAGCGAGCAACCCACTAGATACAGAAAGAAGCGAGCAGCCCACTAGATACAGAAAGCGAGCAACCCACTAGATACAGAAAGAAGCGAGCAACCCACTAGATACAGAAAGAAGCAAGCAACCCACTAGATACAGAAAGAAGCAAGCAACCCACTAGATACAGAAAGAAGCGAGCAACCCACTAGATACAGAAAGAAGCGAGCAACCCACTAGATACAGAAAGAAGCGAGCAACCCACTAGATACAGAAAGAAGCGAGCAACCCACTAGATACAGAAAGTAGCGAGCAACCCACTAGATACAGAAAGTAGCGAGCAACCCACTAGATACAGAAAGAAGCGAGCAACCCACTAGATACAGAAAGAAGCGAGCAACCCACTAGATACAGAAAGAAGCGAGCACCCCACTAGATACAGAAAGAAGCGAGAACCCCACTAGATACAGAAAGAAGCGAGCACCCCACTAGATACAGAAAGAAGCGAGCAACCCACTAGATACAGAAAGTAGCGAGCAACCCACTAGATACAGAAAGAAGCAAGCAACCCACTACAAAGAGAAAGAAGCAAGCAACCTAGTACAAAGAGAAAGAAGCAAGCAACCTAGTACAAAGAGAAAGAAGCAAGCAACCTACTAGAAAGAGAAAGAAGCAAGCAACCTACTACAAAGAGAAAAAAGCAAGCAACCTACTACAAAGAGAAAAAAGCAAGCAACCTACTAGAAAGAGAAAGAAGCAAGCAACCTACTAGAAAGAGAAAAAAGCAAGCAACCTACTAGAAAAAGAAAGAAGCGAGCAACCTACTAGAAAAAGAAAGAAGCGAGCAACCTACTAGAAGTCAGTGTTCCAAATGATGCTGAATTAAACAGAACTGGAAGAAAATAATGAAAACCCAATGTCTTCTTATGTAAGACATGAAATGAAACTGGAATTTTATAAAGATTTCTATTCCAGTAATTATAAGAGTAACTGCACCAATGAAAAAGAATTTAAAACTATCTGGCAAAAATTGCAGAAAATAGGAAGTCATAATTTTTGGAAAATTTATAATAGTTTGATCAAAGCATTGGTGCATATTGTGAACCAGATGTATTTCAGCGTTTGCTTGGCTTTGGCCAGAACATGATGTCAACAGCCGGATTATGCCAAGCAGTAGCTCATGCTTAACTGCTATCTGATGTAACATGCTGATCAGCCAATCAAAATGCAGCATGCTGAATTACAATAATTTTATAATAAAAAAAAAAGAAAAAGAAATTTTGTTTGAACCTTTTCTCCAAAATTAATTTTTGCTTCTTCTAACCGTTTCACAGTTATTTAAAAAAAAGAAAATAATAACCCATCAAATTACGGTAGGTTGATTTTTTTTTTTTTCTACATTTTACATTTATTTATATTGCTATTTTCTTTTATGTAGTGTTGTTATGACTTTATCGGCAACGTTCAGCACAATCCAGGTATTGACGTCATGTTCCAACCAAAGTTGAGCGAATGCCGAGACACATCTGGTTCACAATATAAGCCAGTACCGTGATCAATAATGGACAATCAATAATCCCCCCACTATCTAACAACCATAAAGTTGCTTGCATGGCGACTGAGAAAGCTGGCCTTTTTGCCCAGTGGTTTGCCTTAAGATCCATTTTAAACGCCACAAACCACTCCTTGTCAAATTTCCCTTTGTGGACAGAACACACACTGGTAAATATGAAAATCAGCCCTTCCCATGTATATGATATCAAAGAAAACCTTTATGTAGGGCTGATACCATCCCTGTCATACAAATTAAGAAATGTTCCGCTGAGCTAAGACTACTTTTGAGGAGGAAAAAATAAGGAAAGAAAAAGACAGTAAAATAATTTGAGCTTTTTCACATAAATAATTTGTTCTGGTTGTATTCGTCATGTAGCGAATCTTGGGCCAACTTCCTCCAACTTGGAGGCTTGCTGTTGAAGCTCTTCTGAACACCTTCCGCCCTGGCCGGTGATCCGATTCTAAGTGATCCTTCACTCAGTAGTGCAGTGTCAACACCATCTCTTCACATGGTTTAGCCCGCCAGCTGAAGCGTGAACTGGGGTGTCATGCTTTGAGTTCAAGAGTTGCATAAGGACCAGTGATGCCCATCCTCCTAACTAGGTAGGAGCAGCTGCCGAACAACAAAAGTATCCAGAGTCTTCTCGTACACCCCAAAAGTTAAGTAAGGTGGTCAAATGAGCGGAGGACAGGGAAGGGAGAGGACTGATTGACAGGTCATCTGTAGTGCCCAATGATGAAGACATAAATAAATTCCAATTTATTTAAATATTTTGAGGGTTATAGGAGGAGTAAGAAGCAAACTTTTTTTTTTTTAATTTATTATATTTTATTTTGATATTTCGAGCAACCTTCTGCTCTTTAAAATATGAATAAAATTGACCAAAATGAAAAATGTAGTGAATACTGGAAATTTTATCTTTGGGCAGCATTTATTCTTTGTTTTAACATTTAAGATAGTTTATATGAATTAGTGCTAGAATTTTGTCTTTTCAAATCTAACTGCATTCTCAGCAATCACTGCCATCCATAGTTGTTGTCGTCTCACCACCTTCAGGGCCCATGGTGCAGTTGATAGAGACGTTGAATCTTTACGGTTCCAGATGAGAATTGTCTGAAGATAGCGGTTTCAATCCTACCCAAAGCCGGCCAGAGGCTTACTTGGCCAAAAACATGGTGAGACGACAACAATTATGGATGGCAGTTATTGCTGAGAATGTAGTTAGAAGATTCGAAGTTCCTATCCGTCGCGGTTACCACCTGACGAAGTCCAGAGGAATAGTTGGCCAAAACGTCGTGAAACAACAACTAATAAAGATGAGAATAATATAATAGTCCGCAATAAATAAAATCTTTCATTGTTGTTAGCTCCTTACATTAAGTGGCTTCACGCCTTGTCTGAAGTGATTTCTATATAAAAAAAAATTCTCAGTGTTACACTGCTCTCCTGTCAAACTCAATAATCCTTATTCCCAAGTAACCTGTAGGCCTTGATAAGTACCGACTAGTTTGTAAAAAAATATTAGACTCCTTCTCTCTTTTTTAACTACAGGATGTTCGAGAAAAATTTGATCAGTAAAAGATGGTCACACTTTTTGAAGACACTTTTTAAAAGTAAAATTTAATTGAGAAATTTTTGAAAACTTTGAAGTGTCGAATACAATGATAAAATCATTGTTTATTGCTTTTTTTTTTTGTAAGTCCTATATTTTGCTAATACATAGCCTCATCAGGGTCGAAAGTCCGGTTCGTGAATTTCTTTTTCTTTTTCTTCATTTTTTAAAAAGTGTCTTCAAAAAGTGTGACCATCTTTTACTTTAAATCCCGCTCGAAACTGGAGCACTACACACTTGAAACCACCGGACTAACACGTAAATTCTCGTCTCTTCGCCATAACACCAAAATGTCCTTTTGACCACTGTACACTCTTTAATGCTTATCCTCGAGTGGCCTCTCAGCCTTGAAGTGGTGATTCCTTTGTAAACAAAAAAAAAAGAAATTGAAATGGAAATGAGGAAGCAATTAAGTGTGGCAAGATTCAAGCAAACAATGTGAAATTTGGTAAGAACAAGAGATGTTGGAGTGACGACTATAAAAGATAGTGTTGAACAAGGACTTTCACTACTTCTTATATCAAAGTTGCAAGGGTCAAGTCGCCACTTCCAAAAATCCAAGAGAACCATTTTAAAAAACTCAAGAAACTTGTCCTGGTAAAAGTTCTTCTAATCTGGGAACAATCACAGCATCCTTAGCTCAACTGCGTATTTTAACTTGTTGAGGAATTTCTAGGCCTTTGTAAGTGAGTTATCGGCCATTGCAATTTTTGGATGAGTAGCAAAAGAGCCTCATCCTTTCTTTGGTCGTTGTCCAGAATTCAACCTAAAAAAAAAAAAATTTAGAAAAATCTTTGTGCGTACTCATTATGGAATGAAAATGTCATATTCCAAAAATCACGTACATTGATAACATTTTTTTTGTTTTTTTTATATAGAAAATCATTTTTTTTTTTTACAAGTTTTAATGATTAATAGTAATTTATAAGCATTTAAAGGTTGATTTTGATATCTATTTCTGTCTATTTCTTAAGACATATTTACCGCCAAAGAGGCACAGAACATATTGATTGGCAGAATGCCAGAATCAAAAAAGCAAAGCCAACCAAGATGCACTATGGACAATTTGATCGATTGGATGGGATTATCGTCAAAAGTTGAGTTGTTTTGGGCTACGGATAGTTGTCCGCATTGGAGAGCCAAGGTTGCCAATGCTGTTAAACGGCAGGACTGCTGCTGATTTCTGTCTTGGTAGTTCGAATTGAGTTGTCTCCCTTTATTTATTAGATATGACAGATCAAGGAACACTATCCTCACTTCCTCATAAAATTTGAGTTTTTTAAATATATATAAAAAAAAAAAAATACTTTATCAATTTATATGATTTTTAGAATATGAAATTTTTCTTCTATGGTGGCTATGTACATCCAAAGATTTCTATAATTTTTTTTTTTTTTATTAGGTTGAATTCTGAATAAGAACCTTCTCTTCATAGATGCCACTTCGAAATTGTGTTTCCTGAATCTTGCCGCACACCTTTTTTTTTTTTTCCAGTTTCTTAAACTTTATTGGGCGGGCCCAGTCGTGATGTTTGCTATGATCCTTTCTTCTAGTCACTGTGTCTACATCTTTATGATAATTCTCCAGCTTGTATGTCATCTCCTTCAGGGTAAAATTTCCGAATATTTGATGCAGGTCATTCTATTTCAGTATTCCGGTGCTTTCCAGTTGTCCATAGTATCTATGGTATTCAGTTCTCAAATCCACTGATAACACAATATAATTTTCTCTGAGATAGGTATATTTGCTGATGACACTACACTATCACAGCCACAAGGGGAAAAACGAATGAACACATATCTAAGGAAATGGCTGAAAGTTTACAGGAAGACCTCCAATCTGTAATGGAATGGGAACATAAATGGATGGCAACATTCAATAATACTAAGACTAAGCTTCTTTCCTTTAATAATTACAAGAAACCTTGCCATGGTTAATGATACACTACCTGGAAGCTGACTGCTAGACTTTGGAATTCCCTCCCGGGTCCCTGCTTCTCTGACTGTACTGACATGTAAAAGTTTAAGTGCAATGTGAACAGACATCTCGCTTCTCAACTGCACACATAGTGTCTCTGCAAATTTTGTCCCAAATAGTAGCCGCTTACATCCAAGTGGCAATATGCCTTGTTCGGGGTTAAAAAAACACACACACACACACACAGAAGCAGGTAACAGTTCAACTTTGCCATTACTAAATACTTCAAATTATGCTGAAACAAAACAATATTTAAAAAATGATCAAATTTATCCCAATCAAAATATTTATATAAATTGAAAACTACAATTTTTTTTTTCTTTTTTATTCAGATTAATTTTGCTCAGAAGGTGGGAGGGGGCCATATTAAAGAGCATGATTATTTATCTATTTATTTTTATACCAACGAGTCATCGCTCGTAAAAACCCAAAGCCATTCAAGAACAAGGGTCTTGGTTTAACATTCACAGGTAACATGAATTGGAACAAATACATTGAGGACACTGCCAAGGCTGCTGCAAAGAAGGTGAATTTTCTTTATTGTGCTAGAAGATTAGTCACACTTCAGAGTATCCTGTACGATCTACAAAGCCACAATTCGCCCATGCATGGAGTATTGCTGGTGCATCTAACCACTAGTCTTTCACCTTTCAGACAGGGTTAAAAAAAAAAAAAAAAAAAAAGTCTCAAATTTAATAGGTGTGCACTATCAGCCAAGCTCCAACCTCTGCCTCATCACCACAATGTTATATTCCTCTTCTTGTTTTATTTTAATGAAATGTGCTCTGATGAACTCACAGCACTTGTGCCCCCTCGACATACATACTCCTGACTAACCAGACAAGCAGTAAAAATCCCATTTCTCAATTATTCGGGTCCCTAGATGTCGGAAACCCTTCTCAAATAGTTTTTTTTCCCACTTGTCAGCTGTTAGACTTTGAAATTCTCTCCCTCTTTCCTGCTTCCCTGATTGTACTAACCTGTAAAAGTTTAAATGTAATGTGAACAAACATCTTGCTGCTCAACTTCCCACAGTTCCTTATATATGATCTCAAATAATAATCCCTTATGTTCTAAGTAGCAATAAATCTTGTCTGGGGTAAAAAAAGAGTATAAAAAAACTGGTTTCTGTTGTGTTCTTGACAGATGTATTTACAAGTTGTTGGGTCTGCCATTACCATTTCTTATGACCATGTGACTTGCATATTATTAATTTTTATTTATGATTGCTTATTTGTTAATATTTAAAAAAAAAAAAAAGCCAGTAACACACACCTCTAACATTCACCGGAAACTCTTGCTTAGCCAGATGGATCAGGCGTCTCTTCACCGCTCGAGCAGAGCAGCCAAGAACGGGAGAGATCACGGTGCAACATCACCGTCTTCGTTCAGAACAAGCCCTTCATCTCAGATGCACAAGACCGCAATGGCACATCGCTCTCAGAGCTTCAGGTTGAACAAGGACGAGCCACAGCAACCCTGTCCTGGTTGAGTTTTTTTGGATGAGTCTGCTACTGGTGTTGGGATAAACTCATGACCACAAGGACCCATGAAAGAAGAACGGTGCCCACCATCATCTGCTCCAGTCTGTCAATCGCTGAGCGTAGCAGGGTTTGTGGGTTTCAATTGAAATTAACTTAAAATAATCCTATTTAAAAATTATTTAATTACGAAATTAAATCCACCAGAATGCGTTTTGTTTTCTTTGTAAATAAATAAACAAAATTATTTTATGTTAAGGTATTTGGCTGTAAAAAGTCTATGACATCAAAATCTTGACAGTGTGATGATGATAGTATTATTATTCTCCTTATTAATAATATTGACCATGTTATTGTTTTATTAATGTTATTATTATTACTATACTATTGATATTTTTATTAATTGATATTATTGACATTATTATTATTATTATTTCTACTCACTAGGAATTTTCACACAGACCATCATCAGAGATTACTCATTGGAGTCTGGGCAGCAAGTCTTACCAGATTTCCAGTACTCTTCATATTTTATGATAACTTTTACAAATTACTTTGCATTGTCAAAAAACGATTTACCGTTGATTTCTTACTGGTAACAATCATTGTTAGTGGAATTTCGAAAGCAATAAGCCTCCCAAATATCACAGTCTTCTCTGGACGCATCCAGTGGAGATTTGATTAATGCTTTCTTTCATCGATCTTTCTATTCTCATTAACCCGTAACAACCATTTGGTATAGCGCCAGTCTATGCAAACACCACCATTGTGTGTGTGTGTGTGTGTGTGTAGGGTAGTTAACTCACAATTTTGCAGCTTCAGCTTTCTTAGTTCCATGTTGCAGTCCCCTCTATCTTCTTGTTTTACTTCTGTTATAGTTTCCACATGATGGTTAATGTTTGCAGCTCATGTGGGTTAGTTTCTGAATTCAAGAGTTTTCCTTAAGATTTCAACTCTTTTCAGTACTACTGTCTGTTGTATAGTCTCAGTCTTTCCCTTGATTCCGATTTCTAATAGTCTTTTATCATATTATTGATGATGTTCAAGGGGGAGATAATTCAATTTTTTAGGATTTAAACAAAAAAAAAAATATATATATATATAGGCGATTTCTCTCCCAAAAGTTTGCATTATCTCCCTTTCATAACTAATTTAACTTTCATAATGATGCTGATAATGATATTCCACATGTGCCTAAAAGTTGAATTTATTTTCTAAAAGCAAAGTTACTGGATGAATTTCCATAATTTCTGTCAGTATTTACTTTTCATCACAAGTACATCTGGCTATTTTTTTTTTTTTTTTTTGATATCTATATTCGATTTAGGTATAACTATAGAGAAGTACAAAAAAGAAAAAAAAAGAAAGATAGAAAGAAAAAGAGAGAGAGAGAGAGAGAGAGAGAGAGAGAGAGAGAGAGAGAGAGACCCCCCCAGCAATGCTGATAAGTTTTACAAGAATATTCAAGATATTATTACTGTTAATAATTCTAGTGTAATTAAAATAAAGATAAGTAAAACGCTTATTCACAATTTGTGATGGCTGACAACTGTAATTAATGTGAACATAAATGACCCCCATAAATGCGCACATTTTGTACTTACTCATACTTAAGGCAATATTCACCCACGATGGGCTGAGCCAACTCCTTCCATAGAACACAGTGTCCTGGATGAATGTAGAAAAAAAGGCATGCACAATTGTCCTTGGAGGCTGAGATAGTAATGGACAGTCATTCCTGGGACCAGCAACAAACACTGAAGAACTGTAGACTGGAATTAGGTTCAATATCTTCTTTAATGGCGTGAAACCACATCTTCAGCTGACCTCCTCAGGTATCTTTTCTAACCTTGAAATGCTTCTGGAGCTTCATGAATAAACTCTCCTAAGTTGCAGCACGGAACCATCAAAGTCTCCTCTTTAAAAAGAGATTGTTAGACGGGGGTAAGGAGAGAATGATCCTATAGCTTGTCTTGACTTAGATATTGGAGACGAAATGGTGCCAGCAGACCTGCAGAGGCAGTATTTGGTTGAACACTTCTTGCCCTTAAAGATAAGCTGCTCTCATCGGCCATGTTTTGCAGCCATAGAGAAGGATCGCCCAAACAAGCACTTGATAGATAGATTTTTGTGCCTATTATGATCTGGGGTTGTGACCGTAGATGGGGTTGTAGGCAATTAAAAGTGTGTCATGCGTTTTGGGTCATTTATCGGGGAAAGTAAGAGAAATAATTTCTCTGAGCTTAGTGTAAAATAATTAAAACACTTTGTTTATGAGAACAGATACTGATGCTGGTCGGAGTTCAGATGGCTTGTATGTTGTCCCCCTGATGGAAATTGAGGACCTTGGTTATTCAAAATTCAAAATATCTAGAACAGCAAGTGTTATGCAAATATTTTTTTTTTCTTTTGCACAACTGTAAACATTCTGAACAACAAATCGATTTGCAGTTGGTTATTTGATGGAGTCATTTTGGGAAACAACAAAAAGAGTCATAATTTATCATTAGGAGAGTAGAAAGTGGTTTACTTTTGGCAGCCTCATAATTCTTGCTTTCCTTATTTTGTCCTTTAGTCCTCACATTCTTTCAGCAATGTTTCTGACAAAGGGGAAAGAATTACTGTTTTCTGAGTCAGAATCTATCCATCTAACTAGAAGAGTAGAAAGTGGATTTTGGAGTTACTTTCGACAGCTTTGTAACTCTTGCTTCTGTAATTTTGTCCTTTAGTCCTTACATTCTATGAGCAATGTTTCTGACAAAGGGGAAAGAATTATTGCTTTTTCTTTGGTTGGAATCTATCCATCTAACACTTATTATTGGCTAGCTTTTAATCTTGAAATTGTATCTTTTTTTTTAGCTTCTGACATCAAGTGGCTTAATGCTTTATCTGGAGTAGTTTCCATAAAAAAACAAAAACAATTACGGATTCATCTTCTGGACCTAATGCTGGTAGATTGGAGCTTGTTCTTTAGAAGCGTATGTTTTAGAGTCCTGTGTGAAATATTGTTCCTGGTATTCATGATTACTATTGGGAGAGGTTGTTTTCGTCATTAGAAATTTTCCTCTCATGTCGCAGTAATGAACATATCCAAAAATTATGAAAAACAATAAGGTACAAAATTAATTATTATATGATATGCTGAAGAAGATGGCGAATCCTGCTGTATCTTTAAACAAGGTGAAGAATAGGAAAGAAGAAAAAAAAAAAACAAAGGGAGAATCGGAAGAAATAAATTAAAAAAAATTTCTTGGCCAACGACAATAATGTAGAGGGACAGACTGTGAAATTCTGCGATGCTTTGATATTGTGGCAGACGACAAGGGGACAAATGAAGAGGCAAAGTTTATTAATGCAAATTTAATGTGAAATTGGGCAGCAAAATTGAAGGAAATTGTGAAAAGAATGAATCAAATAAAGGAGGCATGAATGAAGAAAGAATGGACACCACAATCTACCTTAGTTTTTCATAATTTTTGGATATGTTCATTACTGCAACATGACAGTTGAGTAGATACCATTGGTTTTACTTGAAATTCAATATTTCAAATGTAACGTGAACTGACATCTTGCTGCCCAACTCCCCACATAGTACCCCTGTAGCTTATGTCCCTGATAGTAGCCCCCTACATCAAAGTGGCAATGTGCTTTGTTTGGGGTTAAAATGTAATTAAAAAAAAAAAAAAAAAAAAAATGTACTCTGAGTTTACCCCACCCCTCCTCTTTCTTTCTCATATTTCTCTCCTTTGTTAACAGGCTGATATTTTATTTTACTTTGTTTTGATTTGTGTTGTTTAATTTATATACTTTCTGCTCAGGCATACATAGACAATTAGTATAAGATTTTTTATTTACATATATTCTTTTTTAGTTCCCCCCCCCATTTTTTTTTTTTTTTAGCTAATTTTATTTATTTTTTTTATTAATAAGATTTTATTAATTGTTCATTTGTCTTTGTCTTGATGTGTTCTATTCCAACTCCCTCTCTACTCGATTTTTTTTTTTTGCATTTTCATTTTTTTCACAATTTCCCGCTGTCCCCAGCAGAAAGTAAATAAAATTTCCGAATAATTCTTAGCAAATAAAATATAAAATATATAAAAGCAAAAATGTGTGTGTTTGTATGACAATGTGTGTGTTTGTATGACAGCGTTGTTATCTTAAGATTGCAAAAGCAAAAATGTGTGTGTTTGTATGACAATGTGTGTGTTTGTGTGACAGCGTTGTTATCTTAAGATTGCAGGTTCAATCTGAGTTATCAGATATATAACTATTTTTTTTCAATTTTTAAACTTTTAATATTGAAACAAGGTTATTTATACCATTTTTGTTTTTTTTGCTTTTTGCTGTTTTTTTTTGTTTTTCCGAACACGTTCATTTTTTTTCTTTTTTTTCTTTGGTTTTTGTTTTTCCAATTTAAAAAAAAAAGGTTTTACTTCGTTTGCTGTTTTTTTTTTTCCGATTTTTTAAGAAGCTCACTTACACGTTAACCCCCCTCCTCACATACACACCTCCAAACACCTGGCCAACGCAGGGTACCCCGCTAGTAAAATATATAAAAAAAATTTACTTACTGAACAGCCTTCTACTTTTTCTAAAAGAAAAGCTAAATTTCGGCGACTGTCCTCTTCAGGGTTTTCTTGTTCTTTATCTTCTTCTGGTTCATCAACAATTGCTAGAAAAACAAAAATAAAGAAAAAATTATTATTATTATTATTATTTAAAGAAAAAAAATGAATCAACTGTTGGTTCATTTATAAGTTTATTTAATTCAAAAAGAACACAGTCATGTGGTTTACAGGACATGATGGCTAATAGTTGAAAGGGCAGTTGGTAGAGACGGAAGTAGATAAGAGAGGTAAGAGAGCGTTCTGTTTAATGACATGATGTTTATTCTTGCTTTTTCTTTTTTTTTTTTTTCAATTTTCTTATCATTCTGTTCTAGCTGGGGATAGGGCATCCTACTGGATGCTAGATATTTATCCACTGCCATACATTTCAATTGAGAGATCTTCTAAAGATTATAACCGTTCCTTTAACAATGCAATTATTTGTATCTCTGTTGCGCTTGGTTTGCTGGATATATTTGTCAGGTAGTTTTTTGAAATTTTTATGAGTATCATTGTTCCTATAATTACTGGAATGATGGAGATCTTCCCAAGATTCCAGTTTCTTCTCATGTCATATATAAGACTTTGATATTTCGTTAGCTTTTTCCCTCTGAGCTCTGTTTAAACCAGAATCATTGGGAATACTAACTTCTACTAAGGTTGCTCCTTTCTCCTTCTGATCATGTACCACTATGTCAAGTTTAATAGCTCTGTTTTCTAGCTACGTAGCTGTAGAAACTGCACAGTCATAGTGGAATCGTCCCATCACTAATATTATATATATATATATATATATATATATATATATATATATATATATATACTAGCGGGGGTACCCGGCGTTGCCCGAGTGTTTGTTTCCGGGACCGGGGGGGGGGGGAGTTTTAAAAAATGTTATGGTAGGTAAGTAGGAAGGATCAAACCCGGAGTCATGAGTAAAAGTAGGAAAATAAAGTGTGAAAAAAAAAAAAAAAAAAAAAAAAAAAAAAAAAAAACATCTGCAACGTTAACAGTTCGGTCACCAAGAAAAGTCCATTCCAGTTGTTTAGGAAAAAAACCCAAAAAAACCGACTACGGTAGGTCGGCGCGAACGTGAAAATATAATGTGAATTGTCCAGCACGCTAACCACTACGCCACAGAGCACTGCAGCTTAGTTTAGTGATTTTAAATAACTTCACGTGAAAGAACTACGAAGCCAAACCGGTGTTCTCTTCTCAACTGTTCCTTGTGAACGATCCCCAAACGATGTTAAGTGGTGGCAGGGGGAGGAGGAATTTATTAGAGAGAAAATATTTTACCACTTCCATTGATCTTAACCGATTTTGGCCGTGACTTCTCAGCAGGAAAAGTATAGAAATCTAAGATTATCGAGGAATTTGAGAAATAATAAGCCTATAACACACCTCAGATATTGTTCTGCCGTTTGTGCATATTATATTTGCATGAAATATCTTGATTTTTAATCCTATTAATGTCAAAATCAGACGGGGAAAAAATGAGTTCATTTTATATAGATAGATATATATATTAGTATATATATATTAGTGATGAAAAGTTGTACATAGGACCTTGGTATTTTATCTTTTCCCTCTCGAATCTATTTAACACATCATCATTATGGACATTTACTTCTACTAAGGTTGCTTCTTTCTCTTTCTTGCCCCATATCGCTATGTCAGATTTAATAGCTCTGTTTTCCAGGTACATAGCTGTAGAAACTGCATAGTCTATAGTGGATGGTGTACGACTTATTTCCAACTGTTCTTTCTGGTAAACATGTTCCCAGGACCTGCTGCTGCATTTGATAACAAACTTTTTACAGATCGTCCAGTGGAGATATTTACACACTTCATTGTGTTTGTATTATATAGTAGCCGTACCCCAGCAAAAAACTAAATGTCCGGCAACTCACACTTTCCACTCCTGTGTGGCAGGACTCGGACTTGTTCACTTGTCAGGAAAGGTTCTTTTATTATGTGTTTTTAGTAGAAATATCTGCATTTTGGTCAAAGCATACTTCCGTTCCATATTGAACGGGTCAGAGTCTTTCACAAGCTAGTTCATCTGTCACTTCTAATAGAGTTTAGAATGGTAACATAATAAAAAGTCCTTTCTATGATGTCATGTGGCTGTCATGTCATGAATGTGTCCGTTCATGCATGCAGTACAATCCATATATACCTATAAAGTAAAATTTATTTTTTTCGATCTGACATTGATATTAAACGTCTACTTTTTCTATTTTAAAATTATCAAAGGAAATTTCATAATATACTCACTCATGGATATGCTTTATGAACGGCAACTAATTTAATATTCCTTTGAAAAACGAGCGTTCATCGATTAATTATTTATGTTTTATAAATTTTTATTAGAAGATTGGTTTCATTTATCTATTACACTTAGTTCGTTTTATGCTTTGTTTCTACATCATGCATAATTGCATAAAATTCAAGATTGAAATGTTCTTGCACATCGTTTATATATATATATATATATATATATATATAAATATATATATAAAATATATTTTTAGTCATCGACATACAGACCTGTTTCGTTGTTTCACAACTCATCAGTGCCGCTAGACTAACACCTCTCCCAAGCCGAGGATCGAACCTAGAACCGTCGTGATGACAGTCGGCAGTCCTACCCCCTGACTACGGAATCGGTGGCCGAAATTAAACTGTCCGAACGTCTATTTAAATAAACATCCGTCCGACAATTGCGAGCTTCGCATTATTTCAGCTAAATTAAGTAGCGAGTAAGATAATTTACGAGAGTGCTCTACCGAAGAGGGGAGCTTTATAATATTCAGAGAGGAGTTTAGTAGATGTTTTGCACACACACACCGACAAGGTAACTTTATATATATATATATATATAAAGTTACCTTGTCGGTGTGTGTGTGCAAAACATAAAGTTACCTTGTCGGTGTGTGTGTGCAAAACATCTACTAAACTCCTCTCTGAATATTTAGTCTACAGACTTGAAATTTGGTATATAAAGCAATTGGACCTTGGTTTTTAGCCTGTAAGAATAGCTGCTAAGGGGTCAAAATTAAAAAAAAACAAAAAAAAAAAACAACAGCTGACCTTGGCAGGAATAAATTGACCAACTCGTCAGCATGCATACATATACATTTTCAGCTTGAAGTTGCTTAATTTTTAGCCTTTTTTATCCATCTGGCAATAGCTCAGACAGTAACGATAAAGGTTGAAGTGCTATGTAAGAACTATGGTTGGAGCTCTGAATGTTTGGGTTTCAATTCCAGCTGATGGTACTGATGTCATTTTTCTTTTTTTTACTTTTGAAATCATCACTACTATATATTGGGTACAATATAATAATCATAGAATATTTGTTCTATAATAATAAATATGAAATCTGCAAGAATTAAAATATCATATCTAAGCCTATTTTACAACCAGCCAATGCTGGGCTGCCTGCTGATGCTTATATATTTTTATTTATTTATTTTTTTTCATTTTCTTTCTTTGAAGATTGTAATGCTAGGTATGGGGCAGCCAACCCAGCTGCCAACATTGTCCTGCTTTTTATTGAAACCAATCAAGAGCTCTTTTTAGTATCCTCGCTGTTCCCTTAAGTGCAATTGTCTGGATCTCTTTTGCACTTGGTTCACCAGGTGTGTGTGTGCGTGCTTAACTTGTGTACATAACTTATATATCAGGTACAATATAATAATCAATAGAGAATTTGTTCTATAATAATAAATATGAAATCAGTATAAATTAAAATATTATACCTTGTGTGTGTGTGTGTGTGTGTGTGTGTGCGTGTGTAATTTTGTGTATATCTGTAAGTTCTGTGTGTGTGTGTGTGTGTGTGTGTGTGTGTATGTGTGTGATATCTGTTTTTACAAGTAAATGTACTTTTTTATCTTTGTAAGACATCGTGCTTTTGTCATATTTATTAACTTGCATTAATTGTTTTATTATTATTAAATTGTTTTATTATTATTATTATTATTATTATTTAATGTATTTATTTCAGCATTATTGTATCTGTACATAATTCCTTAAGTTTAAACACCATTCAGAAACTTCGGGAAACGTAAGAGAAAAAAAAAAGCATGCTGGGCTTAGCTAGTCCTCCTCCTGCTTTTTTTTTTTTTTTTAGTATATAATTCTTAGAACTTAGTACGACTTACGAGTTTAAATGATGTGAACGAAGCACTTTCAGGGTTACTGAGGAAATGTCGACTCATAGTAAGGTTAAATTATTTTATTATTATTAATCACATCTGATATGTAATTTCTGTGTATTACATTGCAAATCCACGCATTAATATGGAAGAGGAGACTATCTTCAAATATCATCCGAAATTGGAAATGGAACAACGGACTTATATTAAGTAGATATTAATAAGTCCCTCGTATCTTTTTTTTTTTTTTTTTTTAATGAAGAGTGGATAATGCACTGTGGATTTGATATCGGCAGTTCAAGTTCTCGCTTCTCCTTTTTTGTCCTTCAGTCCTCATTTCCAAGGAGTAATTTTTCGGATAAAAGGTGAAGAAAAAGCTGCTTTCTAGGTCGGCAGTACTTGCATAAACAGTAGTCTGAGATGTCGGAAATTTTCTGTTTCTATGTCTATCCTTGTGGCTATGTCACTAGTAAAGGTGCTGGAAGTAAACATTTCATCTGGGCTGATGTTATCTGCCTGATAGTCAGGACTCGAACCTTTGATTAACCACTAAAGAGGCTACCCTATCAGAAGGTGCAAAGTACTGAGGCTGCTGTACTGCCATTTGGTGAATGGATTCTGGACATGCAGTAGTTTCTGGTGGGGCCTCTCGATGCCATACTAGTGGATAATTGTTACGGCTTTACTTTATCATGTGCTACAAAAAAAAAAAAATTCCTGTCTTTTTCTCTCTTACTTTCCCTCTCTGTACTGTTCTAGCCAAGTCTGTTGACCTGTGCCACAAATCCCAAAACCTCAACATGACATATCTCCAGTAAAAATACACGAATAAACCTAGAACCTCATCCTCCAACGTACCATGCCTCCTTCTCCAACATCAGAGGTCTATGTTCCAACCTTCCAGAGGTTGAAACCCAATTGCAAGAGAAAACCAGACACATTGTTCCTAAGTGAAACTGGCATAGGGCCGACCACTTTCCTAGATGAGTTCATAATTAAAGGATACTCTAACTTAACATCTAAATCTGACCCATGGGCATGGAATATGTGCCTACATTAAAGATGTCTTTCTGTGTGGTAGGGATCTCTCCAGAGAAGACCCTAATTTACCTTATATGTGCTTCCGGGTTGCACTTGCTTACAACACCGCATTTATATTTGCCCTCTATCACCCCCAATACAGCAGAGTTACTATCTTTAATAGTATATCTGAGAAAATTGATCACATCCTGTCTGCTCATCTTTCGGCTAACATTCACATCTGTAGTGACTTCAATGTCCACAATGTGGAATGGCTGACTCACTCACACCAGACAGATGATGAGGGGAGGTTCTGTCATGATTTCTCCATTGCCTATGACCTCACTCAGATTGTTCATGAACCCACCCGTGTGCCCGATAATGACGGCCAGTATGCAAACCTTCTAGATCTTTTTCTCTTAACTTCCCCTGAGCTATATTCATATTCCGTTCTATCTCCGCTGGGATCTTTCAACCACTCGGTTGTATCAGTTAAGATAAAAATGAAATGTAATAAGTCTTCAGATGTACCTCTCCACCGTACAGTATTTCGATACTCTATGACTGACTGGATAGCTTCCGTACATTTATATCTGATCTACCTCTGCATTCCATGTTTAAAAAGGATGTATCCTCTATAGTATCAGACCTAACCGAATGGTTAATTGTAGCCATAGACCGATTCATACCATCCAAAAAATTCCAACAAAAACCTAACAGCCAGCCATGGTTCTCCCCAGAATGTGCTGTTGCCATCACGCACAGAAATCACATTTTCCATAGATACCAACGTAATAGATGTACTGAAACTAAAGCTGCTTTCAGGACTGCCAGCAACCACTGTAAAAGAGTAATAAAAAATGCAAGAAGCTATATGCTCAGTCCGTCAAATCCAAAGTAGCTGAGCAGCAGCTTCATTCCCACCAGTTTTGGCAAATAGCAAACAAGATCCTGAACAGAAGCGTGCATTCTATCCCAACCATCATCAATGGACCTGAGGTCAGCTTGTCAGCATCAGACAAAGCCAAACTATTTGCCAAGAACTTTAAGCTAATTCTACGCTATGCGACCAGGGCCATCTACTCCTCGTATTTCCTCCTATAACAGACAACACGCTATGCAACATACAAATATCTGTGCATGATGTTGCCAAGCTAATCAAGGACCTTGATTTCAGTAAAGCAATTATAGTGTTGAAAAAGCTTCAACCAGAACTTGCCCCCATACTTACAAAACTGTTTAAGCATTGTCTTAAGGAGAATTGCTTCCCATCAACCTGGGAAACCTCATCAGTATGGTCTGTATTTAAGAATTCAGGTGATAGGTCATCTCCCTCACAGTACAGACCAATAAGTCTCCTGTGCGTCATGAGTAAGTTACTGGAATCTGTTAAATAGAGAAGTAATCAACCATTTCAGCAAAAAATAACTTTCTTAGTGACACACAATATGGTTTCCGTTCTGCTTGATCTACAGCAGATGTGCTTACAGTTATATCTCATAGGATTAGCAAATCTCTTGATGGAGGCTACCCTTCTAGGGCAATTGCTCTCGACATATCAAAGGCCTTCGATAAAGTATGGCATAAAGGCCTACTTCACAAGATTTCCAGCTACGGTATAACTGGAAATGTTTTCACAATTATTAAATCATTTCTCTCTAATAGGCTCATAAGAGTAGTGGTTGATGGGCAGAAATCAGAAGCCCACAGTATTAATGCTGGTGTCCCTCAGGGGTCCATCCTGGGCCCAACTCTCTTCCTGATCTACATTAATGATCTCCCAAAACACATACTTAAATCATTTGTTGACATCTATGCTGATGACACGATCATCTATGGCAACACATTAAAGGCCGTAAATGACTAAGTTCTCTTTGATTCATCTAAAACCAAGCTCCTATTTTTACATCATCAACGCTCTGATCCCCATCTGGCATCAATTGGAATGGATGGCTCTTGTCTTGGGGAGGCTTCATGTTTTGACAAGCTTCTGAGATTGAGCTTTACTCCTGATCTGAAATGGAACATGTACATCAAGTCTGTTGCCAAGGTCGCTGAAATAATGGTGGGATCCTTCTACTGCTCCAGTAGATATCTCACTGCTGATGCAATTTTCTATCTATATAAAAGCCAAATACGTCCAAGGATGGAGTACTGCTGCCACATCTGGGCAGGAGCTGCTAAAAACAGCCTATCCTGCCTTGACAGAGTACAAAATAGACTTCGTAGCTTAGTGGAGATGCTCTTTTCTCTTCCCTGCAACCTCTCTTCCATGGCAAATGCTCGTCTGAGCTCCAATCTCTGGTTCCTCCTCGCCAATCTTTCATGAAAAACACCTGTCTAGCTGAAACTACTGTCAATAATTTTCCCCACTCTTTATCTGTGGCTAAATCAAAACGTAGAGTCCATGAACAAAGCTTCTTTCTTAGAAGTGCATGCCTGTGGAACTCTCTTCCGTTTGCCTGTTTCCCACTTGACTACAACTTGGATGTCTTCAAGTCCAACATAAACAAATTCCTTATAAACTGCCCTCTAAAGTAAGACACCTTATTAAATTTCCATTACTAACGATTACTATATTATCCCATAGATTACTGTCAACGCAATAACCCTTATACTCGAGTGGCCTCCGGGCCTTGATAAATGGTGACTACCATGTAAAAAAAACAAAAATACAAACTCCTCTTCCAACGCTTTTCTTTTTAACCATTCACATTTAAACTTTGCGAACAACAGCGAAAAGGTTAGAAACGAGTTTAAAATTAGAAGGTTAAGAAAAGGGACCCCATGGCATTTGTGAGTTTGAATGAGCGTGCAGCACTAGGTGTATCAGAATTTTTTGGGAATTTTTGACACCCCTAACACGAAACTGCAAATAAAATGTAAAAAACCCGTAATTTCTCTTTTAAAAGTGGGTTGTTTATTTTCTTTATGGATTATACTTCCAAAATAAACTATTAAAGTTATATAAAAAGTAATAGAAATATTATTTTTATTTTTTAAAAAACAGTAATGAAATTAATTGAATTTTACGAGCTCAGTATTTTTAATTTTTAAACTTTAAAAATCTATCAACATTTTTCTATTGATTCTATTTTTACGATATTTTCAGGGTCAATGTGAAATTTTATGCTCTTTCCAATAAACTGAATATAATATTTTAGACAAACGTTTTTTTTTAATTCACCCCCCCATTTTGAAATGTCTATTAAAAAGTAAATAGTTAATTCACTCACCAAAGTTTTATATATCACAAATTGAAGATAAAAGATCAATAAATAATATATTCAAATTTAAAACAAAAAAAAAAAAGTGTTTTTTTAGAAATTTACCTATAAAGTTCGAAGTTTTTTGTCTTTTTTAAATGAAACCTTGGTCCTTGCTCCTTTAATTGAAAAAAAAAATAGGGTTTGGATTAAATTTTTCAAGTAGTTATAAGCTTGGAAAGACAGGGGGTCGAATTATTCAATATTTTTCATGCAGTTTCTGACACACCTAGTGCAGCACATCCGCTCAGGTTGACATCTTGAATCCAACTAACCAGAAAGTGGGAGAAAACTGTAAATCGTTCAGTGGAAGTACATCATATGCAAAGTGTTTTCAATAGATAATAGATCAATTACGCAGATCAACCCTTTTTAGGTCATCCAGTGATTTTGAAGAGTTTTTAATAGAATGTTTTTTCAAGTCAGTTTCTATTTAACCCATAGTTGGGACCCTAACAGGTACTACCACTCCAGGTCAGAGTGGACCTGGGAGCAATGGCAATTAAAGGGTGGCTCCACACTCCCCAAAGCCCGCAAGCTACAGCCTTACCATCAGATATAATTTAAGGCCATATCCAGGACCAGAAAGAAAATGGCTAATCAACATATAATTGCTTTATTTTCTCTGCTCATATGCTAGACTTATTTAAATATGTGTAGTGCAGCATGTTTTGTTAGTGAATAGTAGATGTGCAGTTGCTATATGCTTGACCAAAGGAAGAGTGTGTGTGTGTGTGTGTGTGTGTGTGTGTGTGTGTGTGTGTGTGTGTGTGTGTGTGTGTGTGTGTGTGTGTGTGTGTGCATTCGTGCACAGAGTGATGCAAATATCTATGACCTGAATCAAACCACCCAAGAGATATTCTTTGTTTAAAAAAGTAAATGCCTTATTTAATGGAAGAGTTTCACTGGGATCGGCTTGGTGATATACACAAAGTCTGGAGATAAGTTGGATGTTATCTTCAGTGAATGTCTCCTTTGGGTGGTTGAACAATGACTACTAACAAAAATCCAGTCAGTTAGATGCGAGGAGGAGGAGGAGTTGGAGTACAGGCAGTTTATTCTGGTGAGAAAGCTATCAAACAGTTCAGCACAATTATGTCCCTTGAAGGCTCTTGGACAAAAAACTATCATGAGATTTATATGTGTCGGTCTGGTCATGCAAAGATCTGCAAATCTACCATCCAACCTTAGTGGAGCAAGTGCCACTTACCCAAAATTATAAACATTGTTAAAAACTGGTCTTGTACTGTTTTGCTTGGGATAGAGAACTCTTCATTACAACACTGACAGGGCTGACAACTTTGGACTGTTTTGCTAGTACATGTGAATAGCGGACGGTGCAGTTGTTAAATGCTTAGCCAAGGGCAGAAGGAGGAGAGGCACAGAGAACTGAAAACATCTCTGGCCAGAGTCAGACCACCCAAAAGATATTCTCTTTGTTTGAAAAAGTAAGTGCTTCATTTAATGAGACAGTCATGATAGGATTGACCTTTGGGAGGGAGGGATAATTTTCCTACATATGGTCTAGATAAAATCCCTGAAACAGTCCTAGACAGTCTTCAGTGAATGTTTCCTTCTCGGCATCCGAACAATGACCGCCAACAAAAAGTCAGAATCGATCAGGTGTTAAGATACCTCATAGGAGGAGTTGTTGGGTTGGGTTTTGGGTGAGAACTGCTGACAGTTGAATTAGTGTGCTTCTCTGGCCTGGATGAGTCCCTTGAGAGCTCTTGAATTCTTTCATGCATGACAGTCCAAAGGAACCACTCCTGTGACCAGTGGCAAACATTGTAAACCTGTGGAACAGAGGTAAGTTCGATGTCGGCTTTGATGATGTGTAACTATGTCTTCAGCTGGCCTCTCAGGCGTCTTTACCAATCTTGGACTGGTCCTGGAAACTTTGCTTTGTAGATGAACTCTGTGTTGCCAGGTGTATGTGGCTGAACCAACAAAGTTTCCTCTTTAAAAGCAATTGGTTAAGGGAAATAGTCCTGCATCGCATTCAGATTTGTGTATTTATTTATTTATTTGCAAACTGTTATCCTCATCTTCATAGTTGTTTCACAACGTTTCGCCGAACTCATCCTCTGGCTTTCTTCAGGTGATTAACCACAACGGGATAGGAATGCTGAGTCTCATAACTGTATCCCCAGTAATCACCGTCTTCCATTGTTATTGTTGTTGCACCATGTTTTTGGCCAACTAAACCTCTGGCTTGCTTTTGGTAGGATTGAATCGTGGTGAGACAATAACAACTATGGAAGGCTGAACTATGAAGATAACAGTTTATAAACAAATAGGTCCTGGATATGATCTTAAAGTATATCCAGTGGTGAGGCCCAAGCTTGCAGGCTTTGGGGAGTGTGGAGCCACCCTTTAATTACCATTGCTCCCAGGTCCATTCTGACCCTGAGTGGTAGTACCTGTTAGGGTCCCAACTATGGGTTAAATAGAAACTGATTTAAAAACAACAAATATATTCTATTAAAAATTTTTCTTCAAAATCTTTGGATTCGACATTAAATAACCCGAAAAAGGTTGATATGCTGTAAAACAAAAACAACCAACCAACCAACCAACCAACCAACCAACCAACCAACAAATAAATAAGTACCCAAATTACTCATCTCAAAGGATCCTAATAAAAAAAAAAAAAAAAATATATATATATATATATATATATATATATATATATAAAATTGCCTTCATTTCTACAAGTAAACCATAATAGATTACATAAAAGAATGTAACATAGTGGCAAGGATCATGATAGATTTTGTAAAGCAATGTTATATAGCATAGTAAGTAACAATCACATAATATTAATAGGATAACAGTCCACAAATAAATACACAAATTACTCATATCAAAAGATTCCATTAAAAGAAAAAAAAAATCCAGATTTGTGTATCAAAGACTTTGCTGAGATTCAATCAGCAATGTAAACATCAAACTGTTGGCAGTATTAATTCTGCTACTCTCAAAGGTTATGTCAATCATTTGATGAAATAATAACCATCAGACAAAATATTTCTCAAGGGGAGACAATCTGCATGATGCGTAATAAAATTGGTAAATCCAGATTTAGACTTAAACGACACTTGGGTTATAAACAGGAAACAAATCTAAAAAAGAAAAAGAAATGATCCCATAAATAACATGGAAATATTGTTTGTCCACTATCTATACCATGGACCATGCAGATCTGCAGATGTTGTATTGTTTTAATGCTCAACCTTTCAGACAACAAATATAAAAAAATTGGCCAAAAACATTAATTCCTTCACCCTCAACTGGGCAGTTTTCTACAAGGAAGGGATAGGTTTTTGCGTCGCCATTTTTGCAAGTCATCTTATCAGTTGGATTGACTACACTTAATTTAAAAATTCGGAACTTCCGGTCAGGCGATGGAGACATCGACTAAGACGTCACGTTATTTTTAAAACGTTTTTTCCCCTTCGCGTTACAGGTTCAAGCCTGCCTGCCTGCCTACTACCACTTTTTTTTTTTAGTGACACCTCTGCTTACTGTTGTTTTCACCCCCTTCCCCCGCCCTCTGCTACTACCACGTTTTTTTTAAAACATCTCCCCAGGGTTCCTTACCACACCACCTACACACACCCGGTCATTGGACACCCTTGCTACTGTTGTTTTGATTTCCCACCCCAACCCCCTGGTTCCTTACTACATTACCTAAACACCTGGGCAATGCCGGGCACCCCTACTAGTTTAATATATTAAAGGCAAAATGTGTGTGTGTGTATGTTTGTATGTATCGCAAAAACTTTTAACAGAGGCGACGGATCCTCACGAGATTGCTTTAAAAGCTTGACCTTTCAGACAACAAATATCGAAAAATTGGCCGAAAACATTAATTCCTTCACCCTAAACTGGGCAGTTTTCTACAAGGAGGGGGTAGGTTTTTTGTGTTGCCATTTTCACAAGTCATCATATCAGTTGGATTGACTCTGCTTAATTTGAACGTTCCGAACTTCTGGTCGGACGATGGAGACATCGGCAAAGATGTCACATCTTTTTATTTTTCTCTTTAACATTACGGGTTCAAGCCTGCCTGCCTACTACCACTTTTTTTTCTCTCTCTCTCTCTCCACCCAAACTGCCTACTGTTGTTTCTGCTGAGAACTGGTGTATCAATATGATTATGCTGTATATTTGTCCAATTTTAGATTATATAAAAAGATATTTTTATTTATAGTTTAACGGAAGGGCTTCGTCATTAATGGGCAATATTTAACAGGCGTGAATGTGCATTTTAGTTAAAACTAGCTGGTTGCCTGGCTTTTTCCAATGATAAAATGTCCTCAAATATGATATTTTAATTTATGCAGATTTTGTGCTTACTATTATACACTATTTTTTCTTTTACTGGCAACTACTTCCCACAATTACAAAGTTGCTAACCCTCTAGACTAAACAATGCTTTTTTAGAACTAGCTGACTACTGGTTGGTGTTGCCCTGGTCGTAAAATATGCTTCAATGTGATGTTTTAATTGAAGCAGATGTCGTCGTATTTATTATTATAAAGCCAATTATGTATCAATTATTATATATCATATTGGACCCAATGTATAGTCAGGATTTCAAAAGTAAGAAAAAAAAAAAATTGATGGGTGCTATCAGCTAGAATCGAAATCAAAAGATACAGGGCTCCAGTTTTAATTGTTACTGCTTGAGCTATTCTCAAATAGATAAGATAATCAAATTTTATGAGAAAACGAGAGGGTTGAGAGTGGCCATATTGTTCTAAATTTTGTTAAAATTCAAGGGCAACAATTTAATTTGACTACGGCGATTTTGTTTGTATTCAAAATAATTCAAACTTTTTAACCATTAAAAATCATGACATTTGATTTTCTAAAAAAAAAAAAAAAAAAAAAAAAAAAAAATGATTCCTTGTTCAATTTATGTGATTTTTGGAATATGACATCTTCGTTCTGTGATGAGTACATACATCATAAAGATTTTTCTGTGTTTTTTGTTGTTGTTGTTTTTAATCAAGTGCAATTCTAAATAAGCACCGACTTAACTATTTGTGCAAGGTTGACCAAATAAAAAAAAATTTTAAAAAAAAAAAAAAGGAAAGGGAATATTTTTACAAGTTTTACTCATTAACGATTTTTAAATTACCGCAGGGGATCTTATTCTGGATAATAATTCCAGTAATTATAAGAGCACCTGGACTCATGAAAAATAATTTCAAACAGTACCTGGCAAATATACCCTGTGAACCAAGTGCAAGAGAGATTAAAGCAATTGCATTTAGAGGGACAGTCAGAATCTTAAAAAGACCCCCTGGTTGAAATATATGAGATAGCAGGCGAATGTCTGGCATCCAGTAAGATGCCCTACCCCCAGCTTGTACAAAAAAAAAGACAAACAACAAAAAACAAAAACAGAAATAACTGAACTAATGAAAAGGAATTTCCAAAACTACCTGGCAAATATACTCAAATGGTGATACATTTTTTTTTAAAGTGATAATTTAAAAAATCTTTGGAGCATCTGTATAATTCATAAATGGGGCTGATCAAATATGATGTACAATCATACCAACAGGTGGTGAATCTGACCAATCAAGCTGTGTAAGCTATAATGAACAAGCTGAGAATGTGGATCCCCCTACACGAGTGAAAAATTTACTTCACTATGACTAATGTTTGTGCAAATTTTAAAAAAATTTCAAGGCGTGGTTATACAGAAAAGTGCAAACAAATAAACAGCTGAATGATTTGGAGGCAATTTTACCCCTATAATGCCCCCTAGGGGGCAACCAGAGTTATTCCGAAAAATCCGTTCAGGCAAAAATTTACTTTCACCATGACTAATGTTTGTGCAAAAATTAAAAAAATTTCAAGAACTGCTTATTGAGAAAACTGCGAACAAATGAACAGACGAATGATTTTGAGACAACTTTACCCCTATAATGGCCCTCAGTGGGCATTCAGAGTTATCCTGGAAAATCCATTCTGGTAAAAATTTACTTTTACCATGACTAATGTGTGTGCAAAAATTTTAAAAATTCCAAGGCGTAGTTATTGAGAAAAGTCTGAACAAACGAACAAATGAATGGAATGGAATAAAATAAAATAAAAATGTTTTGGTAGGTAAGTATGAAGATCGAACCCGAACCCGAACCCTTGAGGCAAAGTTGGAAATTAAAGTGTGAAAAAAAAAAAAGAGTGCGACGTTAACCATTGGGCCACCGCGAGATGCTAACGGAAACACGTTTGAATTTATTTAATTACTTAAATTAGCAGGTGCACGTTTCAATGACTTAATGAGGTCAACTTTTGACTGCGGGGTGGGGGGAAACAGCTCCACTTATCCAAATTGAATAGCAATTCTCTTCTGATATAAGGAAATAATATTTCCACATTGATCAAAGCTCATTGCTTTCGGACATTTCCGGCGATCGAGACTGGAAAAATACCTAGACAATTAGTGTCGCTTTTATTATAGGAAAAGGTCTAACCCACATGCGGCGAGCAAAAACTGTTGAATATTTATCTTCCCGAAGTCGAGCAAATTAAATAGACAGGCGAGCTCCGTTGCTAACTGAGATATTACGATTTACATGTAATATAAAAAGTTTTAAAAAGTTGTTAGGCGACTGACCGCTTCTCTGAAAAAAGCCTTTTGTAGACATACAGAAAAAGCGAACACATATACATACATTTTCGCTTTTATATTTATAGATGTTAGTTGTATTTAATTTAAATATACAAAAAAAAAGAACAAACAAGGGAGATAAGTTATGTTTGATTAATGGAGAAATGTAAAGTTTAACAAAAGATTTGTAAAGCGTTGGAATAGGGTTTATCTCAAGGACATTTTAGAATATGAAGATTTTTTTATTGAAATGTACAACTACTGTTCTGAAAATACCATGTAAGGAAGATAGCTAAGAAATAGTCTTATATGATGGCTAGATAGAAAATGAATATCGAAGATAGGTTAACTGAATGGGTGCAGAAAACACAAAGTTGTACACAGAAAACAAAAAGCATTTTGAGCTAGACTCCAAAGAAAATTTCCAGATCTAGCGGGGGGTTGGGGGGAATCAACATATCTAAATTATTTTTCACTCTGATGTTGTTTGTGTATAATTTAAATGTAAAAAAAAATAGATCAACAAGGGAATTGATTCATAAACTAGTTGCGCATCTAACAAGTTGAAAATTTTTTTTTTTTTTTTTTTACATGGGGATCACCACTTATCAAGGCCCAGAAGCCACTCGGAGATAAGGGCTTATTTTGTGTACAATAATCAATGGGATAATACAGTAGTAATAGTTGGTATTGGAGATTTGATAAAGTGTCTTACTTAAGGGGGCGATTAATCAGGAATTTGTTTATGTTGGACTTGAAGAGGTCCAAGTTGTAGTCAGGTGGGAAACAGGCAAACGGAAGAGAATTCCACAGGCATGCACTTCTCAGAAAAAGCTATGTTTATGGAATCTAAGTTTTGATTAAGGCACAGATAAAGAGTGAGGGAAATTACTGACAGTGGTTTTAGCTAGACGGATGTTTATCATGAAGGATTGGCGAGGGGGGACGAGAGATTTGAGCTCGGACGACCACTCGCCATGGAAATAATGATAAAACAAAGACAGGCTCGCAACGTCTTTTCTGTGGGAGAGAGGTTGCAGGGAAAAGAAGAGAGCATCCCCCACTAAGCCACGAAGTCTATTATGTACTTTGTCAAGGCAGGATAGGCTGTTTTTTGAAGCTCCAGCCCAGATGTGGCAGCAGTACTCCATCTTTGGATGTACTTGGCTTATATAGAGATAGAGAATTGCATCAGTAGTGAGATATCTTCTGGAGCGGTAGAAGGATCCCACCATTTTCCCAGCGGCCCGGGCAACAGACTTGATATACGTGTTCATTTCAGATCAGGAGTAAAGGTCAATCTCACAAGCTTGTCAAAACATGAAGCCTCCCCAAGACGAGAGCCATCCATTTCAATTGATGCTAGATGAGGAACAGAGCCTTAATGATGAGCTTGGTTTTAGATGCGTTAAAAGTAACTAGCGATCTCTTCCCCCACTACGCGCTCAAGATCAGAGGAGATGGAATCAGAGAGAACTTTGTCATTTACGGCCTTTGATGTGTTGCCATGGATGGTCGTGTCATCAGCATAGATGTTAATGAATGATTTAAGTATGTATTTTGGGAGATCATTAATGTAGATCAGGAAGAGAGTTGGCCCCAGGATGGACTCCTGGGGGACTTCAGCATTAATACTGTGGGCCTCTGATTGCTGCCCATCAACCACTATTATGAACCTATCAGAGAGAAATGATTTAATTATTGAGAAAACATTTCCAGTTATACCATAGCTGGAAATCTTGTGAAATAGGCCCTTATGCCAAACCTTATCGAAGGCCTTTGATATGTCAGGAGGAATTGCTCTGAAAAAGAAGCCTTTGTCGAGAGATTCACTAATCCTATGGGATATAACTATTAGCACATCAGCTGTAGATGTAGATATTGCATGTCACCAAGGAGGTTGTTTCTGCTGAGTTGGTTGACTACTTCTTTATTTAATAATGATTCCAGTAACTTACTCATGACACACAAGAGACTTATTGGTCTGTACTGAGAGGGAGATGACTTATCACCTGAGTTCTTAAATACAGGGCATACTGATGAGGTTTTCCAGGGTGTTGGAAAGCACTTCTTCTTAAGGCAACGCTTAAACAGTTTTGTAAGTATGGGGGCAAGTTCTGGTCGAAGCTTTTTCAACACTATAATTGGAATGCCGTCTGGACCAGTTGCTTTACTGGAATCAAAGTTCTTGATTAGTTTGGCGACCTCGTGCACAGATATTTGTATGTTGGATAGTGTGTTGTCTGTTGTAGGAGGAAATACAGGGAGTTGATGACCTTCATCGCAGAGGGTAGAGTTAGCCGCAAAGTTCTTGGCGAATAGTTTGGCCTTGTCTGATGCTGATGAGATTACTTCAGGTCCATTGATAATGGTTGGGATAGAATGCACGCATCTGTTCAGGATCCTGTTTGCTATTTGCCAAAACTGGTGGGAACCAAGCCGCTGCTCAGCTTCTTGGATTTGACGGACTGAGCATATAGCTCTCTTGCATTTTTTATTACTCTTTTACAGTGGTTGCTGGCAGTCCTGAAGGCAGCTTTAGTTTCAGTACATCTATTACGTTGGTAGCTATGGAAAAAGTGATTTCTGTGCACAATGGCAGCAGCACATTCTGAGGAGAACCATAGCTGGCTGTTAGGTTTTTGTTGGAATATTTTGGATGGTATGAATCAGTCTATGCCTACAATTAACCATTCAGTCAGGTCTGATACTATAGAGGATACATCCTTTCTAAACATGGAATGCAGAGGTAGATTATATATGAATGTACGGAAGCTATCCCAGTCGGCCATAGAGTATCAATATACAGTACGGTGGACAGGTACATCTGAAGACTTATTACACTTCATTTTTATCTTACCTGATACAACTGTGTGATCGGAGGATCCCAGGGGAGATAGAACAGAACATGAACATAGCTCAAGGGAAGTTGTGAGAAAAAGGTCTAGAAGGCTTGCATACTGACCAGTAGTATCGGGCACACGGGTGGGTTTGTGAACAACCTGAGTGAGGTCATAGGCAATGGAGAAATCATGACAGAACCTCCCCTCATCATCTGTCTTATTTGAGTGGGTCAGCCATTCCACATTATGGACATTGAAGTCACCGCAAATGTGAATGGTAAGGTAAGTTTTTGTTTAATGGCACATCAACCCTATAGGTCATTTCATGCCATGAAATGTGAAGAAAGTATTCTTCATCGAGTCTTCAGGTGATAAATTGTTTTTAATTAAGGCTTAGTATTTCTAAGTCAGTCTTTTTCCAGGTTTTTTTTTTCCTTTCAAATGCGTTCCAAAAGTTTAATTTTTCTTAGAAAATCTAATATTTTATAAGGTTTTCCAAATATTGCTTGAAGGTTTTGTTCTTTGAAATATTTCACACGAATATTTTCATATTTTTTGCATTTCATTAATATGTGTTTAATGTTAGTGGATGTTGACAAGTTCTACATTGAGGGATATCTTCTGCTTTCAGAAAGTATTCATGAGTTAGTCTTGAATGACCAATTCAAATTCTGGTAAATATAGTGTTTAATTTTCGTATTGGTATTATGGTCGTATCTTGTCCAACATTCGGTTGTATTTCTCTAAGTTTGTTGTTTAGTTGTTCGTTCCATAGTTTTTTCCATTTGGTTTTTATATACGAGTTTATTTTGTTTTTCCTATCTGTGTATAGTATTTTTATGTTTGGAGTCAAGTTTGATGCGTCCTTAGCCAGTTTGTCAGCTTCTGAATTTCCTTTTATGCCGACATGACTCGGTATCCATGCTAATATTATTGTTTTATTTTCCTTTACTTGGTGTTGGTATATTTCCATAATTTCCAGGATGTACGGATGGTTTATGTTCCTTTCTTTCAATGCCATTAAGCTGGACATGGAGTCACTGAAGATAAGGAATTTATTCTCGCTAGACTCTCGGACTAGTTCTAGAGCTTTCTTAATAGCCTGTAACTCTGCGGTGTATATAGAGGTACCGTCCGGTAATCGGACTTGCTTGTGTGTATTATGCATTTTTGCTGCTACTCCTACTCTTTCAGTTATTTTTGAGCCATCTGTATAGATGGTTTTGTATGTGGAGTATTTATCCCTAAGTGCTAGGAATTTGTTTGGATAGGTTTGGTAGTTATTCTGTTTTTTTAGCTGTTTTAATAGTCATGTCTATATATGGTTCTGTGATTGCCCATGGCGGAGTATTATTAATTGTGTAAGTTTGTATGTTTTTTGGTTCTTCGTATCCTTCTGTAATAGCCTTTTTAAGATGATATCTCAGGTTTAACAGCTGTTATAGAAATGTTCATACATTGATGTAAATACTTTTTCATGAGCAGGATTTTCTGCGTACATTGGAGTGAGAGTTTTTCCCATTTCAGGTGGAGGGAGAGTTCATTAGCTTCTGTGTGCAGGCTTTGAATAGGTGATGTTCGGAAGGCTCCTAAACAGAGTCTGAGTGCTTGATTTTGTATGGGCTTGAGTTTCTCTAGATATGATTTCCTTGTTGAGTTATATATAATGCAACCATAGTCCAATTTAGGTCTAATGAGTGCTCAAAATAGTAAGAGCATGGTTTCCCTGTCTGCTCCCCAGTTTGTGTGTGATATTATCTTTAGTATGTTTAATACTTTTTGGCATTTTTTTGGAGTGCTTCTATATGTGGCATGCAAACTGCTTTGGTTTTTGAGAAGATGAACCCATTTTCAACAGCCCATTTCTCTATTTTGTTAAGGCATTCCTGTAATTTTTTTTCTATTGTTAACATATTAGGGGATGAATAGGTGATTGAAAAGTCATCTACAAAGAGGGATTTATCAATGTTTGTGGTCACTACTTTACCAATACTATTGATTTTTAGCAGGAAGAGTGTAACGGATATGATACTGCCCTGGGGCACTCCCATCTCTTGTTCATGCTCTTCAGATTTTTGTCCTCCAAGACGCACCCTAAAAGTACGGTTTTTAAGGAAATTTTGTATAAATATTGGCATCCTTCCTGATTCCCAGGTTGTGCAGGTCCCTCATGATGCCGTATTTCCATGTGGCGTCGTATGCTTTTTCTAAATCAAAAAATACTGACACCACATGGTGGTTTATGATAAGTCCATCTCTTTAGTAAGATTCCATCATAACCAACTGATCCATTCGCTCCTTTTTTTCCTATAGCCACATTGATGTTTGTCTAATATCTTGTTTTTTTTAATATCCATACGAGACGATCATTTACCAGTCTCTCCATGGTCTTGCAGAGAGAGATAGGGTGGTAATTTGTTGGATTCGAGGGGTCTTTGTCAGGTTTTGAAATTGGTAGGATTGTGGACTCTCGCCAAGCGTTAGGCAAGTAACCCAAGAGTCAGATATTATTGAATACGTTTAGAAGAGTATTTAATGAAGATTCTGGTAGTTGTTTCAAAAATTGGTAATGGATTTCATCTGGTCCGGTAGCAGTATCTTTGCTTCTATCCAGAGCGCTTTTAAGTTCGGATATTGTGAATGGTAGATTATATTTTTCTGTGTTGTTTGAGGTGAAATTCAGTTTTCCTTTTTTTGCTTCTATTTTGTAGTTTTGGAATGTTAAACTGTGGTGTTTGGGTGAAGAGTTTTTGTTTAGTTGTTCAGCAAGTAAGTTTGCCATGTCCTTTTTTTTTTCAGTGCATTTTCCACCATTAAGTTTTATTAGGTGTATAATGGGGTATTGGATTTGTTTCCCATTAATTTTCCTCACCATGTCCCATACTTTCTTGCTAGATGTTTTATTATTCAACTTAGATACATAATCTTGCCAGGTTTCCCGTTTGGCTTTTTTGGTTATTTGTCGTGCTTTTGCACGGGCTTGGCGGTAAATTTCTAAATTTGTTGTGGATGGATTTATCCTGAATTTTTTTAGGGCTTTTTTCCGTTTCTTGATTGTTTCTTTACACTCTTTTGTGAACCATGGTTTATGCTTACTATTTTTCTTTGAAGTTTTGGGGATTGTTTCTTCTGCTATTTTTATTAACCTTTGAATGAATGTTGCTACTGGGTCAGGTTCCTGAAGTATTTCATTATATATTTGTGCTTCGCAGAGATTCCTGAATCTGGACCAGTCAGCTCTCTTTAGTTGCCATTTTGGTGCTCCATTTTCTATTGTGGGATTGTTTGTTTTGATAATAATTGGATGGTGGTCACTACCACACTGTTCTTCATGGATATCCCAATTAAAGTCCATGTAAATTGTCGGAGAGCTGAGTGTTAAATCTATGGCTGAGGTTGTTCCTGTAGGTGGATGTAGGTAGGTGTGTTTGCCGTTATTTAGTATACATAGGTCTGTAGTTTCTAGTATGACTTCTATTATTTTTCCATTGTGGTTTGTTTGTCTGTCTCCCCAAAGATGGCTGTGTGCATTAAAGTCCCCCAGGATTAGGAATGGTGCAGGAAGCTGTTCAATTAGTCTGTCTATTTGAGTTTTCCCTAGTTTATATTTTGGTGGAATGTAGATTGAGCAGATTGTGAGAGTTTGGTGTAAGGTAGGTCTTACTGCTACAGCTTGAAGTTCTGTATTTAGGTCAAGTTTCTCCTGAGGTATTGCTTTTTTTTAACATAATGGCTGTACCGCCTATTTGTCTACGGTCTATGTGTGAAAGGTTGATTTTATTGTATATTTCATAGTCTTTAAAGGATAATTTGGAATTTTCCTTCAGTAGAGTTTCTTGTAAACATATGATATTCGGACTGTATTCTTTGATTAATTGCTGTAGTTCTTCATAGTTTGGATTCAATCCTCTACAGTTCCATTGTAGAGCTGCTATGTTCCTAGTTTTTTTATTCTGTTCTGCCATTTTATTTATTTGGGAGTGTAGGCTTGCTTTTGTCCCTCTGATGTTCCACTGTTTTTGGCTTGTCTTCTGTTTAGACTTTTATTTCGGTTCTTTTGTTTGGGGATCTGGAACTAGAATTAGTATGGAACCTTATGTCCGTTTTGTTTTGGTTTTTCTTTTGTTTTGATTGTGATCGATGGGGGGGGGTTCTTGATTTAATGTTTCTGTTTGTTAGTTTGGGTATTGTTTCCATTTCATCTTCAGATTCAGTTTGATTTTTAGGGATTGGGGTTCTAGTTCAGGAGTTTGAACGGGACCTTATAACCGTTTTGTTTTGGTCTTTCTTTTGTTTTGATGGTGTTAGATAGGAAGTCTCCATTTCATCAGGTTCCGTCAAATTTTCTAATTTTTGTTTTATTGGTTTATTGTTTTGTTTTGAGAAAGTTTGAGGGGTAAGGTTTGGGTTTGGGAGGAGACAAATACTTTATTGAGTTCTTTTTTGGTTTCTTGCTTTAATTTTTCCAGTTTTTGAAAGTTAAGCAGTTCATTCGGTTCTAGCTGTACCAGTTTTTCAATTAGTTGGTCGTATTTATCAGGCTGGTTGGTGGGATTTGTTTTTCCTGTAATTTTTGCATAAGTTTTGTTTTTTATAACTCCTTCCACTATTGTTTTCGCTTCTAGGTAAGAAACATTTCGTTTATGTTTTGTGGCTAGGATTTCTTTTTCTATTTTCCATCGTTCACAGTTTTTGGAATAGGCAGGGTGCTCGCCTTGGCAGTTTGGTTTGTACATTTGGACTCATGACATTCTTGTTCATTGTGACTTACTTCTTTAGAACCACATTTAGCGCATGTGGGATGACCTCTGCAGGCATCTCTATGGTGACCGAATTTTTGACAGTTGAAACATCTCAGAGGATCTCAGATGTATATTTCAACTGGTTCTATGATGTAGCCAATTTTAATTTTAGATGGAATTTTTGGAGTGTTAAATGTGATAATATAAGTATGGGTTGGTATTTTCTCTGAGTTTTTCTTTATGTAGATTCTTTTCTAGTCAAGGACTCTTTGTTTGCTTAGTTCATTCTGGATTTCTTCTGGTGAAGCAATTGATAGTTCCCGGCTTCGGATAACTCTTTAGATTGATTTAGTTTATTGTGTGGGGTGACTTTAATGTTAATATTATGGAAAGTTTTCATGTTTTTTAAATTTAAGCTTTGGTTTATTGTTTCAATTTTAATTAATAGGTTACCATCTCTTGTTTTTTTTAATCATTTTTGGGTTTATTTTCCTGCTTAGCACTTTTTCGATGAGAAAAGAGGATAATTTTGTCGTTGGTGTTTCATCTAGTGATTCTATTACATAGTATTTAGGAAAGTCTACGTTTTCCTCACTTTCTGAGTCCGATAAAGCACGGTTGGGTTTTTTTGTTTTGTTTTGACATAATTATGGATAAAAGTTTCATTACCTGGGTTCCCTATCCACCTCGGAGCCCGATATTGAGACTTGTCAAGGGGGAAACCCATTCGCCTTGACAGAGTCAGGGTTACACAGGCAGTATACTCAGTCAAGTAAGAAATACCGAGCATCTGTCGTTACCCAATTGTCACTACCCAAATCTAGCGTGAAAAAAGTTGTGATTGCAGCCATGTCAGGATTTGGTTCTACACTTTCTGCTGATTGACCCTTGGCCGGCGCTTTCAAGCGTCTACTTTGGGGTGAAGTTTTGTTGGTTTCTATGGTTTTGTTTGAGAGGATTTCTTTTATTGATTTTAAAATTCCCAGTATAGTCCAACCATTGATAGGAGACGTAGGCCTTGACCTGACCAGCCGATTGATCGGATAATGTGAATGGTAGCCGAAGGATGAGCAGACAGGATGAGGTCAATTTTCTCAGATATACTCTTAATGACAGTAACCCTGCTGTTGTGGGGGCGATAGAGGGCAAATATGAATGCGGTGGTGTAAGCAAGTGCAACCTGGAAGCACATATAAGGTAAATTAGGGTCTTCTCTGGAGATATCTCCACCACACAGGAAGCCATCTTTAATGTAGGCACATATTCCATGTCCATGGCGATCTTGGGGGTCAGATTTAGATGTTAAGTTAGAGTATCCTTTTATTATGAACTCATCTAGGGAAGTGGTCGGCCCTATGCCAGTTTTGCTTAGAAAGAGCAAGTTCGGTTTTGTCTCCTGTAATTGGGTTTCAACCTCTGGAAGGTTGGAACGTAGACCCCTGATGTTGGAGAAGGAGACATGGTAGTAGGGGTCTATGTTGGAGGATGGGATTCTAGGTTTACTCTTGTTTTTTTGTTTTTTTTTGAGATATTTCATATTAAGTTTTTGGGGTTTGTGGAACAGGTCGACAGACTTGGTTAGAGTAGGACAGAGAGGGAAAGTAAGAGCGAGAAAGAGAGGAAATTTTTTTTTTTGCAGCACATAAGGTAAAGCCGTAACAATTACCCACTAGTATGGCATCGAGAAGCCCCACCAGAAACTACTGCATGGTCCAGAATCCATTCACCAAATGGCAATACAGCAGCCCCAATACTTTACACCTGCTGATAGGACAGCCTCCTTAGTGGTTAACCAAGGTTCGGGTCCCTGACTATCAGGCGGGTAACGTCAGCCCAGATGAAACGTTTACCTCCAGCATCCTTACTAGTGACGTGGCCACAAGGATAGACATAGAACCAGAAAAATTTCCGACATCTCAGGCTACTGTTCACAAAGTATTACCGACCTGGAAAGCAGCTTTTTCTTCACCCTTTGTTGGAAATGGGGACTGAGGAACAAAAAAGGAGAAGCGAGAGTTAATGGAGCTGCCGATAACACAACCACAGTGTATTATCTACTCTCCATTAAAAAAAAAAAAAGAATGTAAGGACTTATTAATATCTACTTAATAAGTCCGTTACTCCGTTCTCAGCTTAGGAGAATATTTGAAAATAATCTTCCCTCCTAAAAGTATGCGCGAATATATTTTTTTTCTTTTGGTTTTATCTAACCTCGATAGAGAATGATTTGAATATTTGAGCTTTACCTTTATAAGATACCGTAATGGAACTTTCAATTTGTGAGGTTGGGGTTTTTGTATTAATTTAGTGTGGAAGAACCCGTTTAAAAGCTGCTTAAGAGTAGAACAAATGTAAAGTTTAACAAAAAAATTTATAAAGAATAGAGTAAAAAATTAGAAATGAAAAATATCTTTATCATATTTTATTGTAGAAATTATGACTATAATCATTTTTTAATACTAATGTTTCATCCTTTCGGGAATCATTAGTGCAAGGTGTCACGATTATCGCCAGTCAGGATATACATATATGTCTGTGTGGTACTTGTATAGTTTAATCAAAACATTTGAAAATGGAAATATCGACAAAAGGTTATATTGTACATATCCATTTTGGACTAAAGATCTCCAAAAAAATTTCATTTAATTTGAGTAAATTTTTTTTTTTTACAGCGGAAAAACACATTCTTATGAGAGCGCGTTGAAGTCAGCCATTATTGTTAAACACTCCACGGGAGATAACTCCATGTAAAGTGCCGACACCCCCTCCCCATCTTTAATCCTAGCTTTTCTTCCTAAAAATCGAACCTTTTGCTCGGTATCATAAATCGTTTTTTCGCTGAAAAAAAAAAAAAAAAAAAAAGAAAAAAAAAAAAAATTTGATGAAATTCAGTGAAATTTTTTTTCGGAGAACTTTGTTCCATAATGGATACATGCAATATAACCTTTTTTCAATATTTTCATTTTTTAATGTCTTGATTAAACTGTACAAGTACCATATATATATATATATATATATATATATATATATATTCCTATGTGTGAGGGAGGAGAACAACATTAAATAACTAAATTATAAAGAAAAAATCTATTTTATGGCCTAGATTGCGAACAAAATCTCCAGATTTAGCGGAAAAAAAAAAATCAACGTATCCAAATTATTTTTTAACTTTAATGTTACTTATATTCAATCAAAACCTTAAAAACAAACAAACAAATAAGGGAAGTAATTCATGAACAAGATGCGCATCTAACTAATTGAGAAATGTAAAGTTTAACAAAAGATTTATAAAGTGTTGGCTTATAGTGTCAAGGTATCCCGGGGGAGAATATTGAAATTTTTATGAAAATGGACAAGTACTATTGTTCTACATATATCATGCATAGAAGATAGCTTAAAAATATGATTAGATGGTGATTAGATAGGAAATGAATATGGAAAGTAGGTGAACTGAAATTGTGTCTGTGGCAAATGAAATATCCAGATATTACAAAAAAAAAAAAAAAAATGTGTTAACCACTAAGATTCAAATTTTATTAGCTAGATTCCGAATAAAGTCTCCAGATCTAGCAAGGAAACCATTAAATTGGCAACAGTAATTACAACAACAAGTTACAGACAATTGTGAAGAACACTTCCCATAATAATATTTATAGAAAAGAATGATACTAACAACACCACATCTCTGAGAGAGAGGGTGCAGAGAAGAAGAAAGGGTGGCAGGGCCCAATCAAATTACAGATAGGTTTCTGCACTTTATCAAAAACCTTCAAATGGGACAAAGATCCACCAGCCCAAATATGCGTTGTCTTGAGCTCTAGCGAAAAAAGAGAAAGAAAGATACAAAACGAGCTGTATCGCCCCCTGGTGGTAAGGCGTGGTGTTACCAGAGTTGAAGGGCAATAATCATGTTTACCTTAAGGTCCTCTGTGTCTGTGTGGAGAACTAAGCTCCCATAGATTCACCAGCCCAAATACGACAACAGTACTCCTTTCATTGGTCTGATAGTAGATTTGTAGAGATAGAGAGAATAGCCTCAAGTGTTAAAAAGTGTTTGGAGCGAGAGAGGACAAATTTTATGAGAAGCAGAAAGAGCAATGGATTTAATGTATGAACTCCAGGAAAGATTTGATGAGAAAGAAAGACCAAGAAGTTTTAGAATGGATTTCTTCTGAAGAAGAACAGAACCATCTATGAGAATCTCACATCTAGAACTAAAGGACACAAATGGAGTCCACTTGCTTCAGATAAGTACTAATGATAGATAAGTATTATTGAATTAATTTGTATAATTTATTTTATTTTAATTATTTGTGGAGATTATTATCCTCGTCTTCTTGGTGTTTTGCAATGGTCACCTGGAATTGTAGACATTCCACATCTATCCACTGCGCCATGGGCCTCGATGGGCAATCAAGATTGTGTTTTTGGTCTTATAATTCCACATTTTTATATTTTTTTTTGTACCGATTGTTATATTATTGATTTAATTTGGAATTATTTTGAGATGAGTAATTTTGTATAAATTATTTTATTTAATTGTTTGTGGATTATTATCATCATCTTTTAGTCACTGTTTCACAATGTTTCGGCCTTTGTCAGGTGGTTAACTGCGACGGAATAGGAATGTTGAATCCTCCAACAACATCCACAGCAATTACTGTCTTCCATAGTTGTTGTTGTCTCACCACAGCTTGACCAACTAATCCTCTGACCAGCTTTGGGTGGGATTGAAACCACTAACTTCAGATGCTCACCTGGAATCGTAGATATTCTGCATCTCTATACTCTGCACTACGGGCCCCGAAGGGCAATCAAGGTTGAGTGTTTTGGTCTTATAAAGTGGATGGACGTTTTTATTTCACACTCACTTATGCCGGTCAAACAACTGGGTATGTTTCTATTTGACTTCTCCAGTGTTATTTTCTCTACTTTCTTTCATTCATAGGAAAGTATGCTTGCTACTTTTTCCTCACAATTAAATTTATTTAGACTGCCACTAATTTCTTGAAGCAAGCTAATTCTTGCTATAGCATTCCCCTTCCCTTTACATTATAGACGGTTGTATTGAAGGGAATTTGGAAGCATTTAAACTGTCGGTTGACAGTGAGCATTTTGCCTTCCTTGCAGTTTCTCCTTAATGTTTGTCTATTATTTATTTTCTATTTTATTTATTATTTTCTTTCTTCTTCGTCGCAGTAAAACTCACTCTCCCTTATTTTCTATTTTCTTTCAGATTTTTACCTGATTCACTGAGGAATGAATATCGTATTTTTCTTAAGCGGAATGCGCTTGTTTGTTTTCTTTGTGCGTCTGAGTTTATCTGGTTGTCTGAGCAAGATGTCAATTGTCAACATCTTTATATTTTGTTCTTCCGATTGTTAACCACCTGACGAAGGCCAGGGGAATGATTGACCGAAACATCGTGAAACAACAGCTAGAAAGGTGAGGATAATTGTCTGCAAATAATTAAAATAAAATAAATTAGATAAATAAGTAGAATCATCCAAAATTAAATTGCAACATTAAAAACTTAAAATCTATAAAAAAAACAAAAAGCAAATAACAAAAAAAAAAAAATTCACCTTTATCACTAATCAGCGACATCTCCATCATCGAGGACATCAAGCTCTTCTGTTCTGTGAGCATGTGACTTAATTGGTACATTTCTCCTTCCAGGACTTGAAAAAGAAATAAAATTTTAACATGAGTATAAAAAAAAAAACCCATTACATCTTAAATAGAACCCCTTATTTAATTCACAGGATAGAATGTTTTTGTTCCATCAGCCATGACTGGGTACAAGTCTTAAGTAATTCACAATTATATTTTGAATGTCACTCACCTTGAGGACTGAGCCTACAATGTCAAAAAGACACATTAAATCTGAGAATTTGCTAAAAGCACTTCTTTTACCTAGAGTATTAAGGATGAATTGGTTGCACTGATAAAGTTATGCAGAGTGTTCAAACTTCTAGATAAACTATTTTTTGTCAAATATACTAATATTAACCAATACTTTTTCTTATATTTAAAACGAGAGAAAAAAAAAAAGTCTCCCATGAAATTGAACATTCCCCAAATTATATTTGCATATTATCTGAACTCAAAAATATGCGGCTTTTTTTTTTTTCTTCTAGAGTATGCATTACTTCTAGCTAGTCTAAAGTTAATACGTAACCCTAAAGGTATCACTTAACCAGATTTTTAAACGAGTTAAAAATAAGCAGACTTTCCAATTTGATAAAAGTTCCATTATAGCATATTTATTATGGGGTGGAGCTGCAACGGTCGAACATCCTAGCTCGACGTAGATAAAGGCAAAAAATATCCATGCATTAACATGGGATGGGAGACTATCTTCAAGTACTATCCTAAGCTGGGAATGGGGCAACGGACTTATACTAAGTAGATATTAATGTCCTTCTCACCTTTTTTTTTTTTTTTTTTTTTTGTTTAATGGAGAGTAGATAATGCATGTGGATGTCTAATCCAGTAACTCTCGCTTCTCCTTTTTTGTCCTTCAGTCCTCATTTCCAGGTCCAGGGTGAAGAAAAAGCTGCTTTCCAGGTCGGTAGTACTTTGTAAACAGTAGCCTGAGATGTCGGAAAATTTCTGTTTCTATGTCTATCCTTGTGGTCATGTCACTAGTAAGGGTGCTGGAGGTAAACGTTTCATCTGGGCTGACGTTACCCGCCTGATAGTCAGGGACCCGAAACTTGCATTAACCACTAAGGAGGCTGTCCTATCAGCAGGTGCAAAGTACCGGGGCTGCTGTATTGCCATTTGGTGAGTGGATTCTGGACCATACAGTAGTTTCTGGTAGTGCCTCTCAATGCCATACTAGTGGGTAATTGTTACGGCTTTACCTTATCATGTGCTACAAAAAAAACCCAAAATAAACAATTTCTTGTCTTTTTCTCTCTTATTTTCCCTCTCTGTCCTGCTCTAACCAAGTCTACCGACCTGCTCAACAAATCCCAAAACCTCATGATGTCTCCTTCTCCAACATCAGGGATCTACGTTACAACCTTCCAGAGGTTGAAACACAATTACAGGAAACGAAACCGGACATACTCTTTCTAAGTGAAACTGGCATAGGGCCAACCACTTCCCTAGACGAATTCATAATTAAAGGATACTCTAACTTAACATCTAAATCTGACCCCCAAGATCGCCATGGGCATGGAATATGTGCCTACATCAAAGATGGCTTTCCATGTGGTAGGGATATCTCCAGAGAAGACCCTAATTTACCTTATATGTGCTTCCGGGTTGCACTAGCTTACACCACTGCATTTATATTTGTCCTCGCCCCCACAACAGTGAGGTTACTATCTTTAAGAGTAATATCTGAGAAAATTGACCACATCCTGTCTGCTCATCCTTCGGCTAACATTCACATTTGCGGTGACTTCAATGTCCATAATGTGGAATGGCTGACCCACTCAAATAAAACCGATGACGAGAGGAGGTTCTGTCATGATTTTGCCACTGCCTATGACCGCACTCAGATTGTTCACAAACCCACCTGTGTGCCCAATACTACCGGTCAGTATGCAAGCCTTCTAGACATTTTCCTCACAACTTCCCCTGAGCTATGTTCATGCTCCGTTCTATCTCCTCTGGGATCCTCCGACCACTCAGTTGTAGCAGTTAAGATAAAAATGAAATGTAATAAGTCTTCAGATGTATCTCTCCACCGTACTGTATATCAGTACTCTATAGCTGACTGGGATAGTTTCCGTACATTCATATTTGACCTACCTCTGCATTCCATGTTTAAAAAGGATGTCTCCTCTATAGTATCAGACCTGACTGGTTAATTGTAGGCATAGACCGATTCATACCATCCAAAAAATTCCAACAAAAACCTAACAGCCAGCTATGGTTCTCCCCTGAATGTGCTGCTGCCATTGCGCACAGAAATCACTTTTTCCATAGATACCAACGTAATAGATGTACTGAGACTAAAGCTGCCTTCAGGACTGCCAGCAACCACTGTAAAAGAGTAATAAAAAATGCAAGAGAGCTATATGCTCAATCCGTCAAATCCAAGAAGCTGAGCAGCGGCTTGGTTCCTACCAGTTTTGGCAAATAGCAAACAGGATCCTGAACAGAAGTGTGCGTTCTATCCCCACTATCATCAATGGACCTGAGGTAATCTCATCAGCATCAGACAAGACCAAACTATTTGCCAAGAACTTTGCAGCTAATTCTACCCTATGCGACAAAGGCCATCAACTCAATTTCCTCCTATAACAGACAACACGCTATGCAACATACAAATATCTGTGCTTGATGTTGCCAAGCTAATCAAGAACCTTGATTCCAGTAAAGCAACTGGCTCTGACGCCATTCCAATTATAGTGCTGAAAAAGCTCCAACCAGAACTTGCCCCCATACGTACAAAACTGTTTAAGCGTTTCCTTAAGGAGAAGTACTTTCCAACACCTTGGAAAACCTCATCAGTATGCCCTGTATTTAAGAATTCAGGTGAAAAATTATCTCCCTCTCAGTACAGACCAATAAGTCTCTTGTGTATCATGAGGAAGTTGTTGGAATCCATATTAAATAGAGAAGTAGTCAACCAACTCAACAGAAACAACCTTGTTAGTGACATGCACTATGATTTCCACTCTGTAAGATCTAGAGCAAATGTGCTAACGGTTATATCTCATAGGATTAGTGAATCTTTTGACAAAGGCTTCCTTTCTAGGGCAATTGCTCTTGAAATATCGAAGGCCTTCGATAAAGTATGGCATAAGGGCCTACTTCACAAGATTTCCAGCTATGGTATCACTGAAAATGTTTTCTCAATCATCAAATCATTTCTCTCTGATAGGTTCATGAGAGTAGTTTTTTTTTTTTTTTTTTTTTACATGGGGGTCACCACTTATCAAGGCCCAGAGGCCACTCGAGGATAAGGGTTAATAGGTATACATTAGTCATTGTGATTTTAGCATAGTAAACAGTGGGAATTTTGTAACTTGGATTACTTAGGGGGACGATTCAATTAGAACTTGTTCACATTGGACTTCTTTTTTTTTTTCTTTTTTTTTTCATAGGTATCAACACATTATCAAGGCCAAGAGGCCACTCAAGGTGGTTGATGGGCAGAAATCAGAGGCTCAGAGTATCAATGCTGGAGTGCCTAAGGGGTCCATCCTGGGCCCAACTCTCTTCCTGATCTACATCAATGATCTCCCAAAACACATACATTGTTGACATCTATGCTGATGACACGACCATCTATGGCAGCACATCAAAGCCCGTAAATGACAAAGTTCTCTCTAATTCTCTCTCCTCTGATCTTGAGTGTGTGGTACAATGGAGGAAGAGGTGGCTTGGTTACTTTTAATGCATCTAAAACCAAGCTCCTATCTTTACATCATCAACGCTCTGATCTCCATCTGGCATCAATTGAAATGGATGGCTCTCGTCTTGGGGAGGCTCTATGCTTTGACAAGCTTCTGAGATTGACCTTTACTCCTGATCTGAAATGGAACACGTACATCAGGTCTGTTGCCAAGGATGCTGGGAAAATGGTAGGATCCTTCTACCGCTCCAGAAGATATCTCACTACTGATGCAATTCTCTATCTGTATAAAAGCCAAGTATGTCCAAGGATGGAGTACTGCTGCCACATCTGGGCAGGGGCTACTTAAAACAACCTATCCTGCCTTGACAGAGTAAAAAATAGACTTTGTGGTTTAGTGGGGGATGCCCTTTTCTCTTCCCTGCAGCCTCTCTCCTACAGAAGTTATTCCATGGCAAGTGTTCGTCTGAGCTCCAATCTCTCATCCCCCCTCGCCAATCTTTCACAAGAAACACCCGTCTGGCTGAAACTACTGTCAATAATTTTCCCCACTCTTTATCTGTGCCTAAATCCAAACGTAGATTCCATGAGCAGAGCTTCTTTCTCAGAAGTGCATGACTGTGGAACTCTCTTCCGTTTGCCTGTTTCCCACCTTACTACAACTTGAATGTCTTCAAGTCCAACATAAACAAATTCCTGACAAACCGCCCCCTTAAATAAGACACTATCAAATCTCCAATACTAATGATTACTACAATACTATCTCATTGATTACTGTACACGCAATAACCCTTATCCCTGAGTGGCCTTTGGGTCTTGATATGTGGTGACCCCCATGTAAAAAAAAAAGTATGGAGGTCTTGAATTTAGGAACGTTGGCTGGCCAAGAAAAATGGAGAATGTAAAGATGAAACAAGTTAGTACAAAAGTGAAGTTTGGAGACACTCGACCCACTGGACCATGAGGACTGGAAAACAAATTTGTAAAATAAAAAAAATGTCTTACTCTTGAATAAGGAAAAAGAGATCTTAAAGAAAGTCAAAGAGACAAGACAGAAAACAAAAAAGAGACAGACAGAGAGGCAAAAAGAGAGAGAGAGAGAGAGAGAGAGAGAGAGAGAGAGAGAAAAAGAGGAATAGAACAATTAGAGTAATAAAGAGAGAGAGCGTGATGGAGAAAGAGAGAGCAATAGAAAAACAATGATAGAGCAAGTGTAATATTTTGTTGCATTGTAAAACAGAAAAAAGGAACTGATTCTGTCCTGTTCAATCCTTATTTACTCAATTTTTTCTTGCACAAATTAAAATTTTTTTCTAATTGTATATGTAGTCAAATATCACAAGGATGTAAGAGATAAATAATAAAAAAATCTGAGATCGATATGAAATTTCTAAACTTAGGGGCCACGCCCCCACCCCATCAACCCCCCAATTTTTTTTTCAATCAGTTAATAAAAAAAAAGACAAAAGAAAAGAAATCTCATTTAGAGGGGAAGGCGGTGTTTAGTGAGGTGAGTCAAGTCCAACGTTAACAAATTCCTAATGAACCGCCCCCTTAAGTAAACACTTCAAATCTCCACATTAACGTAATGTACTTGCAATAACCCTTATCCCTGAGTGGCTTCCGGGCCTTGATAAGTGGTGACCACTGAGTAAAAAAAAAAAAAAAAAAAAGGTGTATTAATCTACGATGCCATTTTTAGCTTATACTGTAAATATCAACTGATATGTTTTAAAGGAAACAGGAAGACATTCATTGATGAAACAAAAGTATTCTACCTAGCTAACCAATGAATCGTTTTAAGTATATGAGAGAGAGAGAGGGAGGGAGAGAAGCAAAGCAAGACAACAGAACACATGATCAAGAGAAAGAAAAGAAGAAAAACAGGAAAAGAGAAAGAAAGATAAAACAAAAGAGAAAAAAAATGAGAAAGTTTCTAAAAAATTTTTTCCTCAACTAATTTCTCTGCTTTTCTAATAAGTCTTATAAGCTTTACTTTGTACCAAGTTGTGAATTGTGGTGGCTTTTTTTTTTTTTTTTTTAAATCAATACATAAACACAATTCAGATCCAAACTGCCAAAAATTGGTAGATAGACTGGCTGCTGAGCACTGATTTCTAAATAATGCAGTCTGGAAGTTTTTGAAGAGTTACTGTTTACCATGCTTGGGGGTCACTCAAGATTAAAGGTTAAAAACACCGTCAGTTGGATGACGATCGCTGCCATGAGAGAATTAGAAACAATGGGTGAAATAGGCAACAGATTTCTTAAGACAACTTCATTAATCAAAAGGATAGCTCAGCTAGTATGTTTACATGAGACCTGAGGACAAACATATTTTAGTTGGCTGAGAACAGTCTAGCTGTATTTTGTTTCACAATACGCTGTTTTATGGAAGAACTTTTGTAGATGGAAGTTCCATTTGATGTTTGATACAGAGAGAGAGAGAGAGAGAGAAAGAGGGGGGGGACAAGAAAGTAAAGTTCTTTGTTATTAGCTTTGTTGTAGTTAAAGGAGTTCTTCCTATGTATCTTCTACAGGGGTAGTGCAGAGATTTAGAAATCAGCCAAGCACCTACTATGAAGATACTGATAACTTTAAATTTGTAACAAGTTGTAAATTGTGGCAGCTTTTTTTTTTTTTTTTTTTTTTTTTTTCCGACTGACACATAAGCATAACTTACCCGAAATTTCCTTTGCTGTCTCAATAAACTGAGAGTAATTTTTATAGACATTCTTTTTCAAGGCTTGGGCAGTTTCATCTGCAAGTATTTGTACATTTTGCTTTGTTTCCAGTAGCATATCCTCTCCATCTTGAGAAGACAACTTGCTCACGTCTGCAAAAGAGGGTGGAAAAAAAAAAAAATGTATTTGACATTAATGCAAACAAAATGTAAGTGAGCAAATCATTGGTAAATGAAATGTATAATTTATGTAAGTATGTTAGAAGCATGCATGGAAGGTTTAGTGAGATTGTTGAGAGAAGATCTATTGACTTGTGTTGTGTCCTAGAAACTTGTTGCAGTAAATCTACTAAAATGATTGTAGGAAAGCTTTATTGGATTGGAAACGAAAAGGGAACAAGTGGTGTTGGCATTTTTACTGCAAAGAGAGATGGGTAGATAAAAATGGTTGAATGTAATCGTGTAAGTGAGCAAATTATACAGATGAAGTTGATAGTTGGTGAAAAAATTTTCACAACAATGTGTTTATGCATACGAATGTGGCTTGATTGAAGAGCTTTATAAAAGAAATTTGGTCGCATTTCAGGCTATGTAAGTTAGAAATTTAAATCTGGTACAGCAAAGACTCAAGTAAATCATCTGCTCTGCTAATAGGTCAGTAAATTCTTTAACTCTGCACTAGTCACCTGGGTGTTCTAAACAGGTGTAGTCACATGGGGTGTTTATACACCCCAATACAAAGTGCTAATATTTTGTAGAACATAGTTATCCTGCTGGTTCAGGATAGATCTACAGTCCCTGTTGAACAGCTTGAATAACTTGTAGCTTGTTGATATTAATATAAAATAATACAATAAAATAAATTATAAAACTATGGAAAAATTATAAAACGAAGGAAAAATTTTTTAAATCTTAGATTTAGATCACATTTATTTAAAAATTTCAATTTTTATGTGCAACAATACGTGTCAACTTTGATATAATCCCTTACCTATAAAGTTCATAGATGGATTTTAGTCATTTCAGGAGATAAGGTGTTTAAAATTTTTTTAACTACCTTAAGAAATAGTTGCTCTTTACAATATCCACTTAGTCCTGTGCTGCACGCAGGACTTTGCTTGTATACTTGGGTAACCTTATCTTTGCTAGTATCCTAATATGCCCACACTGGGAGCTGAAATAATTCTATGCAATGTTGTGACCAATAAAAGAAAAGGTTAATGTAAATGCGTAAACCCTTGTGTATCTATTCCTACACACGTATGTGTGCGTGTGTGTGTGAGAGAGATAGAGAGAGAGAGAGAGAGATGGGAATAATACAAATAGTATTCTGATGAAATAGGGAAATAAAAAGGAACAAACCGAGTTATGTGTTTATCAATGTTTTGTCTTTATTTCGAGACTTCATCTGGACGAATGAAATGAAAACGAAAACACCAGTACAAATATTGGAAAATTTTCTTGTGAAAAGTGTGATGCCATCCCATTTCAGAAACAGAAAAAGCCAGTAGAAATTAAAAAAAAAGGAGTGGCGGAGGTTGCGTTTTTAAAGAGAGGGAGATTTTTAATAACGTCATATAGCCGTTAATATATTTTTAAAAGATATGATGCAGTTAATATTCTTACGCACCTAAATTTAAATTTTAACAGACATATTTTTTTCCAGAAAGAATATTAACTGCGTCATATTTTTAAAAATTTATTAACGGCTATACGACGTTATTAAAAATCTCCCTCTCTTTAACAACGAAAGCTTCCTCACCTCTTTTTTGAATTTCCAACGTCTTTTCCTGTTTCTGAAATGGAACAGCATCACACTTTTCACAAGTAAATTTTCAAATATTTGTACCAGTGTTTTTGTTTTCTTAATTTCAGAGAGGCAGTCTCAAAATAAAGATGTAACGTTGATGAACACATAACTTGGTTTTGTTACTTATTTTATATATGTAATAAAATGCAGCTTAATTTCACACTTTACTGCAGTTTCCTGGGCTTATAATCCTCAGAAATGTATTAATAAGTCTAAAAATTCAAACCAAGTAACAAAGCAAACTTTCAAAAATACATGTGAAATACAATGTCATCACATTTCACATGCATGACAAGGAATAAGTCAGAGAGAGAGAGAGAGAGAGGGAGAGAGAGAGAGAGAGAGAGAGAGAGAGAGTTGCAACCTTGGTTGAAGTAAGTGTCCCAAATAATGGCGGTCTGAACAGAGCTGAAAGGGAGAAACAGACCAAATATCAAGGTCTCATGTATGATATGAAAACTGGAATCTTAGGGAGATATCAATCATACCAGTTATCATAGGTGCCACAGGGATTATGAAGAAGAACCTGAAGTCCTAACTAACTAATATTCCTGGTGAACGAAGTGCAAAAGAGATCCAGACAATTGCACTTAAGGGAAAAGCAAAGATACTAAAAAGAGTTCACGGTTGGTTTCGATAAGAAGCAGGGTAATGTTGGCAGCTGGTTTGGCTGCCCCATACCCAGCGTTACAATCTTCAAAGAAAGAAAATTTGAAAAAAAAAAAAAAAAAAGACAAAGCAATGTTCATAAATATGTGATTTGTTTTTGTTATAAGAATGCAAAGTACTTATCCATATTCGTTTTTTCTACCCTCCTCCCACCCCCATCTTTCATATCTGTATTTCTACTTGTATTATCACAGTATATCCACTTTTTCCATTACATATCTATATATATTTTTTTTGCCAGATTTTATTAAACGTAGGGATGTATGTGTGTATGTAAATTTTACATATTATATTCACTGATTTATAGTCTCTACACAATATTATTATCTGCATATTAATATGTGCATCTGCTCCAATCGTTATCATCCTGATTTCCCTTACAATGAAAATGGAATATTCCAAAAATGGCCAATAAATATTGTTTAAGAACAGAAAAGATTTGATGTCATAACCTCACCGAGTTAAAAAGACTGGCTTAAGCATAAATATACAACATATAATTATAACCAAAGACAAGAGTAAATTACTTTTAGATGGATGAGTGTTTTAACTTATTTTAATGTTTTTATTACAAATAAATGTAGTTTAACCCCGTTGAAATAAAAAAAAAAAACTGATTTAAGCATATATATTTATACAATATATAACTATTTACAATTTGATCCGAATTAATATTCCACTGATTATTCTATTGAAGGGCAGCCTCATTCTAATTGTTTGCTTATGTGATGAGAAAGTTCTTGGTGATGTGAAGATTGATATTTTCAATTGGAATTTCTATGAATTCTGTTATTATTATTCTTAATACTATTACTATTATTATTATTACTATTATTATTATAAAATCAAGGTTGATTCTTTTTCCACATTTTTAAGACCACTTACAATATGTATTTATTTTATAAACATTTCTAATTGGGCATGGTCTTCCACGAGAAATGGCCTTTTTGACCTTTTATGACCTATAAATGGTTACCAAACCTATCTACATGCTTAGCAGGGACGAGGATTCAGTCATCCGTAAATATTCAACTCAGACTCTCCACATTGCAAAATATCACATACCTTTTTTTTTTTTTTTTTTTTTTTAAGCAATGAGAAGCACTGCTCTTGTCTTAAATTGATTTATCCCCTTAGGAGGTTAGACACAAGGTCAAGTATGGTTTTGAAAAGCTAGTATTCTGGCCTACAAAAAATACCTAAGTAGCCCTCTCGGTATTCTCCAGAAATGGTGACATAATGATTAACAATAAACTAACCCCTTTTAAGAAAGAAGGCAAAGCTTAGGAGAGTTGACCTCCTAGGACTGAACAGACAGCAGTCTTATAGCAGCAAAGCCACTGTTGAACTGATCATGCTTTTAAGAAATGATCCTTTAAAGTATTATTACCTTTATGCTTGTGATTTTTTGAGGTGAGGATCAATAATCCATATTATTTAAATTTTTCAGACTACTGTTCCCATCTTGAGTGTTATTTTCATGTTTTGGTCGATGTAACTTCCAAGCTTTTTTTCAAGGATGTGTGGCATAGTGAATAATTCAATTGTAAGTTACACTCTTCTGGAGGTTGAATCCTCAGTGTAGGCAACACTCAAAATACAATTGCGAATTACTTAGGACTTCTACTCAGTCATGGCTGACGAAACGAGAACTAACCCTGTGAATTAAATTCAAAATTCTGAGCAGATTCCTCAAGTTTCTCAAGTTCAACAAGACATACCTGAAAAAGGTTTGCGATAATATCAAATAAAACACTAAAAATACTGCTCAAGATGAGAGCAGTAGCCCAAATAATTCAAATGATATGAACGATTGCTGTCGTTTTAAGAGCTACAAAAAAAAAAAAAGCTACAAAAGAGTTTGACTGAATAAACAGGTACCCTTTTTATTAAGTTTTATTTTGTTGAGATTAGATGCATTTTTTTTTTTAACAAAACTAAGTTTTATTTTTTAATAAATACTTTTTACAGGAATGTGACCAACCAATGTCAATAATTAAATAAACATGCGATGCTGAATCATCTTTTTCTGGCATTATATTTGCCAACTATATATGTTGGCAAATATAATGTGGAAATAAAATCAAACTTGCCAACTATAAATGTTAGATGGAATAGATCCTGACCTAGAAAACAGCAATTTTCCACCCTTTGTCAGGCTCATGGAATGTGAGGACTAAAGGACAAAAATTAACGAAGTAAGAGTTACGAAGCTGTAAAAAGTAAAACTAAGGTTCACTTTCTCCTCTCTCTATAGCCAAACTTGATGCTTCCGTTTAGTCTCGAAAGATGAAGGATATCCCTGTAGGGGCAGCTTGTAATTGTGAGGCAAGGGTTGTGCAATCCCCAACCACACCTCTCCTGAATCGACGCTGCTCGAGTCCAGTGGCAAGGAGAAGTCCAGGATGACTAGAAACAATGCCGAGATAAGCGGAGAGCACGTACAGCACTTGAAAGTCCCAAATGATCACCCATTTAGTACTGACCAGGTTCAACGTTGCTTAACTTTGGTGATCGGATGGGAACCAGTGAGTCAACATGACTATGCCATATAATAGTCAAACTAACTAGTGTTTTTTAACTGCTGTCTACAGAAAACAAATCTTTCTTCATACCTATACTTGTTGAGAAACCTGCCCAAGGTGACAAAAAAAAAAATTACTTTGTATCAAAACTTAACAAGATAAAATTTATTTCTACCACTATCTCTTTCGCAATAGTTTTTGGAAGAGATTTTGTAAATTCAATATTAGAAACAAAAATCTCTACTATATAAATAAAACATTAGGTGTGTGTGTGTGTGTCCCTGTATAAATATTTAACCAATAAATTACTGGTCACATAATACTGACATTAGCAAGAAATAGTAATCATACACCAAGGACGGTTTTTAACGAGTAAAATCTTTGTTTGAATGGACACATACAGACATATATCGGCAAGTTGAAATGCAAAATATTCGTTTCAACTTGCTGATATATTTTTACTTCTTTCTGTGCATGCCCAAATTAAATTCATTCCTTCAAGTCGTTTAATATTAAATCGTTCTTACCTATCTCTCGATAGCTACATTCGATGAAGACGCAGCTGGGGCACTAAATGTTTTGGTTTTGATTCTAGCTGGTGGCACCTAAGTCAATTTTTTTAACTGTTGAAATCAGTACTATATATTAGATACAATATAATATTCAATAGAGAATTGGCTCTGTAATGATAAATACGAAATCTGGATAAAGTGAAGTATATTTAAGCGTATTTTATGACCTGGCAAGGCTGGGAACTCTCTCGCTAGTGTTTCAGTAAAATTACTCCAGCATCAGTACAGAAATGCCGGGCGTATCTCCATGTTCCTTAGTTAGGCAAAGTCAGTGATCAAGTCATTCTCCCCTCATCATAATAATTCTCTTTATTTAAATGTGATTGCAGTACACACTACATATAAAAGTTGTCCCAAAGATTAGATGTCATAAAAAAAATGGAATGGTAAATTCTTCTATACAGACAGGATGGCAACCTTCTGTTCTCATGAGATAATAGCATTCTGCATCTAGTCTGGTGCACTGCAGAATCTGCTGTGGCTATATAGTCCAAAGCTGGAGCTGCCTCTCCAGATGCAGGTTTGGGTGGGTGATAAAGAAACCTAGGTTTACCCAGTTACTAGGATCCCCCTCTCAGCATTGCAGACAAAGTGCGATGGAAAGGCAAGCCAATATGGTTGGCGTCAACTTAGCTGCATGGGTTGTTGAAAAAGTGTTGCCACATTTTGTCAGGGTTTACTCCCTTAATCTTTGCCTTTCCCAAAGCATCCACAAGGCAGTTGAGCTATTTGCCCTACACACTACATATAAAGATTGTCTCAAAGATTAGAATGTCATACATTAAACATTTTCCTACAAAAATTAGGAATGGTATCTTGTATACCAACATCAGTAACATATGTAATATATCAGTAACATATGTAATATATCAGTAACATATGTAATATATCAGTAACATATGTAATATATCAGTAACAATGAATACTAATCCTCAATAGCAAAGCATCTAATAGTCTAAATTGTGCGAATGAAGTTTTGACTTATTTTCTATTTAGAGATTTGGTGCCAACAGATCAGACTGAAGATATTGACCTAAAATGCACCAAATTTTGATGTTATTGTTTTTTTTTTTCCTTCTCTTTCTCTTTGCAAGACTTAATTACGTTCTGCAAAACCAATTACGTTCTGCAAAACCTCATTACATTTCGACCAAACTAACTTTCTTCAGATGCAGCATTAAAACTGAGCACTTTACTGTGAGACTAACCGTAGCCCTCGGCGCAAGAGGGTCCGTGTGTGCCTGGCGTGCGGGGTGGTGGCTGATCCTGTGGTCGGGGCAGCGGAAGAAAGAGTTCCAAGATGGCGCCTGCCTGCTTTCATTAGAGACGGAATCTCGCAGGATCGCGCGAGATCTCGCGGGGATGCAAATTAGCTAGGCCATCTTGAGGAATAAAAATCGGTCCATTGGAGGTGCGAGGCAGTCGGGTTCTGACGTTCGTGGCGATCAGTACAGTGACCGTTGGGTTCCGTTTCTATTCGTGCAGTCAGCTGAGCTTTGTTAATTACCTTCGCGCCGTGGCTGTCATTGTTTGTTGGTTCGCTGTGTGTTGCCGTGGTTCTTCAGTGAAACGCTTCGTCGCCCACGACGAGACTCCCCGTCTCCTACACGTCGGAAACTACACAAGATACTCTTACAATCCATAGGTGTTGATTCTTTTCATGCATGATTGGGTTAAATTGTTGCGTAATTATTACTTTTTTTTTAAATTCTTAGTATTGCCTGCAGTGAGAATTAAACCTGCAACCTCCAGAAGACTATCACTTAAAACTGATTGTTACTCAATACGTTTATGCATTGCACAATGTTCAAATACAAATTATCACTCGTCATCTCCAAAATTCCAAAAGACGATTCTGATATAGATACTATTCTAGGTTATTAAACTTTACAATTTCAACTTCAAAACAAGTAGAGCATGCATGGTGCCCCGTGAGTGCATAGTGAACGAAACATAAAAAACATGACTGTTCAGCATTTGCCCCCCCCACTCCATTTAGACCCAAAAGTCCCCAAATTGGCACTTATGGAAGCAATTAAAAGTAAAGAAAATACACAAAAGTCTGCATGATGTACGAACTCATTACAGAATGAAGATGTCATATTCCAAAATTTACGTAAATTGATCAAGTAGTTTTTTTTAACTAAGAAAATGAAAATTTATGATTTTTAGCAATTTTAATTAACTGTGCTGAACGCTGATTTTTTTTTTTTTACTTCAACACTTCGATTTGAGTTCTCTTCCCCTTGTTTATTTTATCAGATTTAATCATGGTCGATAAAACCACCAACTCGCTCAGTCGTAAAATTTGATTTTCTTGAAAAAAAAAAAAAAAAAAAAAAAAAGACCCATCATCAAATTATATGATTTTTGGAATATGACATCTTCATTCTGTGATGGGTACATACATCATACAACCTTCTGCAAAGGTGGGCTCTCTCTACTGTGCTATTTATGCCTGAAAGTATCCTTTATCTCTATAAGGCCACCAATTGCCCATGTATGGAGTACTGTTGTCACATTTGGGCTGGTGCATCTGCTACTAGTCTCTTACTCCTGGACAGGGTTCAAAAGAGAGTCGTCAACCTGACAGGTCCTGAACTGTCATCTAAACTTCAGCCTCTGCCCCATCAACGAAATGTTGCATCCCTCTGCCTGTTATACAAGTATTTTAATGGTGGATGCTCTGACGAACTAAAAGCCTTTGTACCCCCTCAACACAAATACCCCTGACAAACAACTAAATCCCACCCTTACACAGTAGAGATCCCTAGGCGTAAGAAAGCATTCTACTCCAATATTTTCTTCCCCAGTACTGCTATATTTGGAACTCCCTTCCAGGATTCTGCTTTCCCAACTGTACTGACATGCAGAAGTTCAAGTGTAATGTGAACAGACATCTTGCTGCTCATCACCCTTCATAATATCCTTGTAACTATTGTCCCTGATAGTAGCCCCCTACTTCAAAGTAGCACTGTGCATTGTTTGAGGTGAAAATGGAATTAAACAAAAAAAAACAAAAAAATTTCTTTACTTTTATATATAAGTGCTAATCTGAATAAGCAGATGTGCTGTTATATCTCATAATATTAACAAATCTCTCGGTGGGGGCTTCCTTTCTAAGACAATTGCTCTTGACATATCAAAGGCCTTTGATAGACTATGGCATAAAGGTCTACACAAAATATGTGATATACAAATACCTGTACGTGATGTTGCCAATCTAATCAAAAACCTTGATTCCAGTAAAGCAACCGGCCCTGACGGTATTCCAATTATAGTACTAAAAAATCTTCAACCAGAACTAGTGCCCATACTTACAAAATTGTTTAAACGTTATCTTAAGAAGAATTGCTTCCCATCTCCCTGGAAAATCTCATTAGTATGCCGTGTATTTAAGAATTTAGGTGATCGCTCATCCACCTCTCAGTAAAGGCCAATAAGTCTCCTGTGCGTCATGAGTAAGTTGCTGGAATCTGTGTTAAATAGAGAAGTAATCAACCATCTCAGCAAAAATAACCTTCTTAGTGACACGCAATATGGTTTCCATTCTGTTAGATTTACAACAGATGTGATTACAGTTATATCTCATAGGATTAGCGAATCTCTCGACAGAGGCAACCTTTCTAGGGCAATTGCTCTTGACATATCAAAGGCCTTTGATAGGCTAGTGCATAAAGGTCTACACAAAAACTCCAGCTATGTTATAGCTGGAAATGTCTTTTCAATTATTAAATCATTTCTCTCTGATAGGTTTATAAGAGTAGTAGCTGATGGGCAAAAATCAGAAGCTGCTGGAGTCCCTCAGGGGCCCAACTCTCTTCAATGATCTCCCAAATCACATCCTAAGATTACTTGTAGACATTTATGCTAACGACACTACCATCTATGGCAACACTTCAAAGGTCATAAATGACCAAGTTCTCTCTGATTCTCTCTTATCTGATTTTGAGCACATGGCGCAGTGGGTGACTAGTTAATTTTAATGCATTTAAAACCAAACTTCTATATTTATATCGTCAACGCTCTGATCCCCATCTGGCATCAATTGAAATGAATGGTTATCGTCTTGGGGTGGCTCTATGTTTTGACAAGCTTCTGGGTCTAACTTTTATTCCTGATTTGAAATAGAACACATACATAAAATCTATTACCAAGATCGCTGAAAAAAATGCTCCATAGATCTCACTGCTGAAGTAATTCTCTATTAGTATAAGAGCGAAGTATGTCCTAGAATGGAGTACTGTTGCCACATCTGAGCAGGAGCTGCTAGAAGCACCTTATCCTGCCTTGACAAAGTACAAAATAGACTTTGTAGCCTAGAAGGGATGCCCTTTTCTCTTCCCTACAGCCTCTTTCTCACAGAAGAGACGTTGCAAGCCTGTCTCTGTTCTATCATTATTTTCATGGCAAGTGCTCATCTGAGCTCCAATCCACGGTATCCCCCCTTGCCAAACTTTCATGCAAAACACCATCAATAATTTCCCCCACTCTTTATCTGTGCCTAAACCCAAACGTAGATTCTATAAACTAAGAACTGCACACCCGTGGAACTTTATTCCGTTTTCCAGCTGACTACAATATGGTCGTCTTCAAGTCCAACGTAAACAAGTTCTTGGTTTGGTTTGTTTGTTTTATGGCATATCAACCTTTTTTGGGTTATTTTATGCTGAATCCAGTTATTTTGGAAATATTATGCATGTTGTATTCAGTTATTTTGTAGAAGCTCTTTGTTTATTTTTGTTTTCTTTTTTTTTTTTTTATTTATTACATTTTCACCCCAAACAAGGCACATTGCCACTTTAGTGTAGGGGGCTCCTATCAGGGGCAACAACTACTGGGGTACTATGTTGGGATTTTGGCAGCAAGATGTCGGTTCACATTACACTTGAACTTCTGCATGTCAGTACAGTTGGGGAAGCAGGGAGCTGGAATGGAATTCCAGAGTCTAGCGGTCCTGGGGAAGAAACTACTGGAGTAGAAAGATCTTTTACATCTAGGGATCTCTACTGTGTGGGGGTGGGATTTAGCTGCCTGTCGGGTTTGTCGAGGGTGTCTGTGTCGTGGGGGCACAAGTGTCTGCAGTTCGCCAGAGCATTCACCATTAAAATACTTGTAGAACAGGCAGAGGGATGCAACATTTCATCAATAGGACAGAGGCTGAAGCTTAGATGCCAGTTCAAGGCCTATCAGATTGGCAACTCTCTTTTGAACCTTGTCTAGGAGTGAGAGACTAGTAGCAGATGCACCAGTCCAAATGTGACAGCAATACTCCATACATGGGTGAATGGTGTCCTTATAGAGGTACAGGATACTTTCGGGTGTAATAGTTTTCTAGCACGGTAGAGAGAACCTACCTTCTTCGCAGCGGCCCTGGCAATGCTTTCAATGTAATTGTTCCAACTCATGTTTCCTGTGAACGTTAGGCCAAGCAGTTTGAAAGATGTACTCTCAGATAAAGAGTCACTGGCCATTGCTATTGGTGGCAGAGGTTTCTTGTAATTATTGAAGGAAACCAGTTTAGTCTTGGCAGCATTGAATGTGACCATCCATTTTTGTCCCCATTCCACTACAGATTGGAGGTCATCCTCTAGTGTTCTTGCCATTTCTTTAGATATGTGTTCATTTGTTTTCCTGTCATGCCTGTTATAGAGTGTGGTGTCATCAGTATATATACCCATCTCAGAGGCAATTTTGTCAGGGAGGTCATTAATGAATATTAGGAACAATAGAGGTCCAAGGATAGACCCCTCAGGCACTCACGCATTTATATCATATTGTTTAGATGTACGACCGTCAAGGACAACCTGGATTTTTCTCTTATCTAACAAGGATTTAATTATGTTAAGTATTCTACCAGTGATACCATATGATCTAATTTTCCTGAGGAGACCCTCATGCTATAACCTGTCAAAAGCCTTAGATATATCTAGACTCTGCCCTTCTCTGCTTTGTCCAGTGAATGGTATATACGTTCAGAGATTACAATGAAGATGCCTGCTGTGGCTTGTCTAAATCCATATTGTTTGTCAGTCAGAAGTTTAGCATCTGTAAGGTGATGGACTAGAGCTTGGTTAATTATGGTCTCAAATATTTTGGCAAAAAGTGGGAGGAGGCTAATGGGGCGATAATTTGATGGGTCAGTTCTTTCGCCAGAATTCTTGAATACTGGTACCACAGAAGCAGTTTTCCAACAGCCCGGAAAGCAAGATTCATTAAGGCATTTGTTGTAGAGTTTGGAGAGAACTGGAGCTACTTTGGCTGAGCACTTTTTTAATAGCACAGCTGGGATGAGATCGGGTCGACATGCTTTTGAAGTGTCAAGGTTTTTTATGATAGCATGCACCTGAGCAGGGGTGATTTTTAGATCGTCTAGCGTGGCGTCTGTCCACAAAGGAAAGTCAGGCAGGGGGTGGTTGGAAGGGTCCAGGGTGGAGTTTGAGGCAAACCGACTGACAAGCATATTAGCCTTCTCGGTTGCTGAGCAAACTTTGTGATTGTTGGTTAGTGGGGGAATTGTTGATTGCCCATTATTTACTACACTGTTGTAGATTTTCCAGAAGTCACGAGTTCCTAATTTTTGTGCTTTGATGCGTTTTTTAGTGGTTTCAGTAAATTCTCTCTTAGCTGTCGCTATTTCTTTCTTAACGTTACTTCTAGCTTCTATATACTTCTGTCTGTTTGAACTGGACTTATGTCGGTTAAATCTGTGGCATGCATACTGCCTTTGAGCAATGGCAGTTGCGCAAGTCGAAGTAAACCATTGGGGAGAGTGGGGCTTGCTATAAAATTTCCGCATGGGAACATGTGCTTCAATTGCCGTTTTGAACCATTCAGTGGTCTCATTTGCGCACTGTTCAGAAGGAAGAGAAAAAATATTTTCCCATGGGGCATCTCTGATAAGATTTCTGATAGCTTCCCAGTCAGCCTTTTTATAATATCTCATTATTTTGAGCACTGGCTTTTCAGTTTTGGGTCTAGAGTTTAGGGCGATTTCAACCATTATCACTGCATGATCAGCGTTCCCGAGTGGGCTGTCAGCATTTGTTATACAATCATCGGGAACTGTGGTCAGAAACAGATCTAGAAGTGATGCGTGTTGTTCTTGCTGGTCAGGAAAACGGGTTGGAAACGTAACCATTTGTGATAGGGAGTGAGATATAGTGAAGCTATGTTGTGCTGCCCGCTGCATCTGTGTAAGTAGAGCATCCAAGCCAGTTTTTGTGGTGGACATTAAAGTCACCAAATACATATACTTGTGTGCTAGTGTCGAGGGAGAGTACTGTGTCTATGCTGTCAGACACTTTGTTTATTATGGTGCAGTCCTGGGTCGAGGGAGAGCGGTAGAGAAAATAAAAATAGCTTATGTTATGTTGTATGTTTAGTTTAAAGCACATAAAGGCTTAGTCAAGGGGGGGGGGGTGTTACGAATGTAAACTCCATGGCCGTGCATATGCCTGTCAGAATCCTTACTGCAAAGTGGGAGATAGCCAGGCATGTTAAAGTAGTTAGAGGGGATGGAAGAGATATCCAGGGTATTTGTTAAGAGAAATGCTTCAACATCAGCTAAATTAGTTCTAAGCCCATGGATGTTCGTGAATACAAGCCTCAAGGAAAAAAGCAAGTTGGATTTGTTTGTCCCTAAGCCTGGTTTAAGCTTATTTTTTTTATTGTACTGTCATCATGTTTTTAAAGAGTTTCAGTGAGGTAAGGGGGAGCTGAACAAAAGGTTATGCAGGGTATCAGACATGCATACAAGTAGACCATCAGCTGACCTTTCTTCAACTAGGATTGTGGCCACAGGAAAGCCCATCGGGGATGAGTGCAGGGTCTCTTTCCATGCGTGACATGGCACTACAAACATCCCGATATTATACAACTGTTGATGGAGCAGCCGCTCTAAGCTCTACCAAAGAGTTAGAGTTCCTGTACTACCAGTCGGAAACAGCAGCCAGGAACTGTCAATCCGGTACCTTCAACCCATCAGAAGAAGGTCAACCCAATCTAATTGCACAGGCATATGTGGTACTCAAGCACTTCCAAGTGGCCAGTTTTGAGAGGTAGGATGTGTCGAGAGTGGGAAAAATGATGTTCATTGCCCTAAACAAGAAACAAGATCTACCACTGAGTGTTTTGTTGAATCACTGTGATAGCGTCTCTGCGCCTGACTAATAGGCAAAGAAGGAGTATGAAAGCCGGGCGATAAACAGAGCCTATCTACTCCTTAAGCAGTTTAGGTTTGCAGACCGGTAATTTGTTTGAGTCACCAGCTCTAGGAAGGTTGTCATCCAAGACTGGAGAGGCCTCCCTCCCCTTAGGTTTAGTTTCAGAGTTTTCCTAAACGGATGATCTGGGAAGATCTACTGGGTCCATCAGCACTGAGAGGGTTTGCTCCGCGCCTGGGTCCAAATCCAGGTATTTCTGCGACCCCGCATGGTTAGTTAATGTTACAGGGTTAGTTTGTAGAGGTTATATATCTAATGAATAGTTACACTCCTCAAAGTGATTTAGGGACATTGCTATTTCATTGTTACTAAGGAGAAAAAAAAAAAACTCATGCAGTGGAAGCAACTATATGAGCAGGCTTGTTAGAAAGGTGTTAGTGTGGATTAAGACTTTTACCTTTAGATTTTTACATTTTTTAAATTTATATGTAAGCTTAGGTACAGAATAATGTTACAGTGTGAGTAGGTATTCGGAATTGAGTTAAGAATTTTGCCCACTGTATATTTAGATTACAGGAAGGTTAAGATGTAGGTGCAGTGCAGTATGGGTATAACTGGAGGTAAATTTTAAGTCATGGCATATTCTGTATGTATAATTAAGTAAATAGATATTTGGGCAAGTTTTCAGTAGATGCGAATTGATAGAAGTTGTAGGTGTTAGTGTGTTTCTACTATTGAAGGAAGATAATTTCAGTCTTCATTTAAGAGTCGTCGAGTATTTTGCATAACAAGAAGTATCGGATTTGGTTTTGTATTAATCGTTGCAAAACCATCTAGGAAGAGGCATTGTTATGTAATGAAGATCGCTTTGCATCTGAGTGCATACTTTGGCTGGTAAGTACCAAACTGGATAAGAATGAACTCTAATTCATGTCTTAGAGGTAGAAATCTATAGATGCTTAGTGATGACTGTTAGGCAGTTAGCATGTGAAGGTTATGAGCTGGAGGCTAAGGATTCCACTACTAAGGCGTGTGTAATGTAGAGTTTCAGTGGCAGCTAGAGGGGGGGCAGATTGTTAGCTTTCAAGGGACGGGGCTATTAACTTACAGAATACAATAGAGTTTCATTAGGATTTAGAGTTTCAAGTAATGTTTTAGCTTGGGAAACAGGAAAAAAAAAAAGATTCTTTTTTTCTTCTTTTCCCTATTTAGCATGCAGGTTAGACAAAGGCAGTCGTCTTGGAGGTAAAGAGAAACAATTATTACACGGTGATTCGGAATTCATATTTATAGGCAGTCATTAAGGTCAGGGACAAAACATTGTATCTATCCAGAAAATAGCCCTAGTGACGCAGCTAAGATCACTGTAGATTTCAGTTACAAATATAGTAACAGTTAATTAAACGCTATATCCAGTGGTTTGGTAGAGATATCAACGAGGTCTCTTTATTAATACAAGCAAGCATATGGTAATTGTAGATATTAAGTATATTACTTAATAAAGTTCTTCTGACTTCTACGGTAGAAAAAATAAATCCACGTTTGTGCTAATTTTGGAAAATTTATCCTGCCTTATGCTATTTTATCTCTAGCCTTCCTTAGTTCAGAGCGTGGAATTAATCATTTATTTAAGCTGGGAGAGAACATGGTTGGTGTTTTGCTGGGGGAGAATTTAAAACTAAGCAAGGGAACAAAAATAAAGACAAATCTATATATATAAAAATGTAAAGTTGGTTCGTTCTAAACAAATAAAACCCTATTTCTAAGTTACCAATTTATTTGAAATTTTCAGACAACCCATCTTTAGAGTCGAGGTATGTTTTTATGTTATTGAAATAAATTTACCTCGCGATTTATTAAAATTAAAATATTAAATAAAATAAATATATTTTTTTTACTGCGAATCTGTTCTGTTGATAAAACTGAACTTCCGGTTCGATTCATTTCACAGCCACGAATTGACGAAAGATTTCATTTTCTGTTAACTCAATAAGTAAAAAAAAACAAAAAAAACTTACTCATGCAGAGAGTGATCCGTGCTGAAATAATAATGTTATTATTTAAAAAGCCATTCTTAACATGGGGAAGGGAGGGTGTTTTGTACCTATTCTGTAAAAACATATCATAAAACTTTAAACGTGGAAAACGATTTTAAAAAAATAGCGCGGATCACTCTCTGCATTAGCACACACACACACACAAAAAAAAATAATAATAATCCCATATTTTAAAACTTTAAATTAATTTATGTACTTATTATTTATGTTAAGGCTTCACTCATGAAACATTACGTTTTAATTGTTTAGTTTATTTTCACGGCATTGTTTACATAAAAAAGTTTGTTTTAACTTTTTCTAAACTGTTTCATTTTTACGACATGCCTCAACGTATTATAAACACCCTAACCCCCCCCCCATGTTAAAAAACAAAAAAAAAACGCCCTTCCATAAACCTCGAAAGCCGTTCTTAACATGGGGAAGTTAGGGTGTTTATAATATGCTGGGGCGAGTCGTAAAATTAACGAAGTTGCTATCTATTATTTATTGCAAAAATTGCTTGAAATTTATTTATTTGACAAAAAAATTAAATTTTGGTACTCCTTGGGCGTTGAGTTCCATGGCGACCAGTAGAAAAAAATAATAGTCGCTCCCTTACTCTCCCACCTCACCCCGCGCGTAACATATTTTATTTACTGACGTTGCCGTAACTAAACGATTATCTGTCACATTTACAAACATTTATTTATTTATTTATTTAGAAAAAAGTTTTACTTTTTATGAATATTAATAGAAAAATGGGTACTCATGCAGAGAGTGATCCATGCTGAAATAATAACGTTATTATTTAAAAAGCCATTCTTAACATGGGGGGGTGTTTTGTACCTATTCTGTACTTTAACCTTGCAATTGATTAAAAAAAAAAAAACACGATTTAAAAAATAGCGCAGATCACTCTCTGCCTGCATTAGCACCGAAAAATGTTACTAAACATTTATTAATAATTTCTCACTTTTTACAAACATTTGATTTTAAATTTCTTTTTAAATGACGACTTTTATCGACTTTTTTTTTTAAATATCCCCCCCCCTCAATGGTGTTTATTCCGAAATCCGTTGTTAACATGGAGAGGTTGGGGGTGTTTATTCTGAAAGCCGTTCTTAACATTTGTGGAGGTGGATCTAATGTAAAAAAAAAAATAAATAAATAAATTTGAAAAAAAAAACTAAATCATTTACTAATAACTTCTCACTTTTACAAATATTTTTTAATTTACATGCGCAGATGAACAAATTGTTGAATAGTGCGAAAACAAAACATTTAGGTCCACCTCCACAATTTTCTTTTTTAAATGACGACTTTTATTGATAAATAAATTTACTTCTCCGCAACTTTTATTGATAAATAAATCTACTTCTCTGCCACGGGCACTGAACCCCTCCTTTTTTTTTTTTTAATAGTATTTTTGGGTGGGTATGCTGACAACAAATATCAGTTAAATTTTGCAAATAGCCCCCCCCCTCCAAAAGTGGTGTTTATTCCGGAAGCTGTTCTTAATATGAGGAGGTTGGGGAGGGGGGTGATTATAAGGTGGACCTAATCTAAAAAAAAAAAAAAGCAAGTTGTTTATGCGCACATAAGCAACTATTTTTTTATTAACTTTTTTTTTTAATTTTTAATTTAAAAATTAGTAAATTTCAATGAATAGAATAATAAATCATTTATCATTAATATGTGTTTTTGGTTTTGTGTTGAATGAAACTTTTTTTTTTCATTACAACAATAATGAACCAATTTAAATCTTCCGGCATGCGTTTAAGGGTTACGAAATTATAAATAAATCGTTGAGTTATTAAGCCAACGTCAGTAAATAAAAAAAATGTTACATGCGCATGCATTAGCCTTGACTGGGGGGGGGGGCTAAGGGAGCGACCATTAAATAATTATGCTGGTCGCCATGGAACTCAACGCCCAAGGAGTACCTAAAGTGGCACTTATGTTACCGTGCTATTTTTTTAAATAGTATTTTCCTGTTAAATTAAAATTTTACAATATGTTTTTCTTTTATTAATTTGTTAAGTGAAAGTACAGATAACCCGATCGGTTTCTAATGCGAGGAAAATCTAGCCCCCCCCCCCAAAAAAAAGGGGTACTCTGGATAATAACAAAACATTAAAATTGCCTCAGTCTCGAAAGATTTCTTCTCTACTGAACGAGGAAAAAAACGGTGAAGTGTAGTTCACCTTCTGTTTCTCTCCCCCTCTCTCAATATCTCTCTATCCATCTCTCCCTTTCCCTCTCTCAATCTATCTTTCTCTCTATATCACCCTCTCCATCTCTCTTTGAGTCCCTTTCTCTCTCTAACTCCCTCTATCTCTCTCCTTTCCTCTGTTTCATCCCTCTCTGTTTCTAACACTCCACCTCTCTCTGTTTATCTATCAATCCCTTTATCTCTCTATCTCCTTCTCTTTCTCTATTTTCCTCTCACTGTCTCTTTTCTATCTATATATCTTCCTCTCTATCTGTTCATCTCTAATCCCTCATCCTATTTTAGTCTCCTAAATTAATTACAGTGAATAAGGCATTGTCAAAACATGGATAAATCCTATTTTAGTCACCTAATTTATTGACTGTGAGAATAGAAGTTATTTGGAAATTACTGCTACCTTGAACAGCACCAGAAATAACTGATAAAACCTTTCTAATTAAATTGATTTTGGCAGCCATTTGGTAACAAAATGACATAACCTTAGCCCTTGCTGCATGAGGAATACTTGCGACCTTGCTGCCAAGTAGAAGAATTATTTATTCTACTTTAAAACATTCAACTTTTCAAAAATCTCATCTTCGACATCTCCAAAACATCCAATATGGGGAAAAATATTGCAGAAATGCAAACTTATTGTTTAGGATGAATGCACAATGGTACGCAAAAAATCACTTGAGGTTCTTGGTCGATCCTTGCAAGATTTGCGTGGCAATGTCAGACCATTTGGGAATGCAGTAATATTGCTTGCAGGAGATTTCAGACAAATGTTACCTGTTATTCTTCAATCAACACCAGCAGATGAAATAAATGCTTGCCCCAAATACTCTACTTTTTTGTTCCATGTGAAGACATTAAACTTAACTCAAAATATGCATGTACAGTTGCAGACTGTTCGATCCGCACAAAAACTTTTGAATCACTTGTGGGAAATTGGGTACGAAAAAGTGCCAGCTGATCAGAGTTAAGGGCAAAATTCTTTGACTTTTAACTTCTGTAATTTCTGTAATTTTATTTCATCAAAAGAATAGTTAGTTTAAAAGGTTTTTGCAGATATTCAAAATATAAGAATTCCATTTGACTGAGTGAATGAGCTATTCTTGCAGGTCAATACAAAGATGCCCATGAACTTAACGCTATAATTAAATGTAAAATTCCAAGTGAGGTAGTCAAATACAAATCCATCGACACTGTTGTGAAAGCAGATAAAGTGGTTAATTATCCAACAGTTATATTTGCCAGGGATGCCACCGCATGTATTGTAACTGAAATTTGGTGTACTAATTATCATGTTGTGAAATATAAACCAATCCAAGCTTTGCAATGGCACATAACTTGCAGTAAAAAAAAAAAATAACAAACAATATCATAGAAACAGCAATCTTAACAGGACCTTTCACAGATGAATATATCTTCATTACATGCATTCCTATGATTCCACCGGATACATCATTACACTTAAGCAAATTGCACTTTCCAATTTTATTGTCATTTGCAATAACCATCAACAAAGCACAGGGAACAATCTTTACAATTGTGGGCCTTACAGTTACACACTGACTGTTTTTTCACATGGATAATTTATGTTACATATTCAAGAGTCACCAAACCGGAAAATCTCTATATCAGCTAAGAAAATGGAACAACAAAAACTGTGTACCCATGCAAAATGGAAATTTAAACCTATAGGAAACATGCTTTTTCTCATTTTGGAACTTTTTCCATTGCACCAATTTGAGCCACAGCAACGCGTGGCAGGGTACAGCTAGTGCATATATAAATTATTACAAATTACAAAATGAAATAAGAAATTTAAAAGAGAAGAAATAACAAAGTTTGTATCTTCAATCGCTAGTTTGTAGTGTTTGGTTTGGTTGTTTTAAAGTATATTTTATCGTTTTGTTCCTTGCCCTGCAGAACATAAATGGGTTTTGCATTAGGAGAGGGATAAGGGTTATAGTATTAATGTCTGGTACATTTTAAGTAAGGAAACCAGTTAGGAAGTGAGGGGGGGGATAAAAAGAGAAAGGGGAAATGGGAAGAAGAAGAAGAAAAAGGGGAAAAAGGTGGGTTGTTGATTTTTATTTTTGGCTTTACAGAACATAATTAAGTTTTTCAAAAGAAAGTAGAAAAACAAAAAGCATCACAGTTAGGTGCATTCGTCTAAGGAAACCAATATCTTCAGACAGCCTGATCTGGTATCACTAGAAGCAAGTTCTTGATAAGCTGTCCTCATAAGTAATCCAATTTACCAAATTTCCACGACTAACGATTACTAGAGTATCGTCCCATTGACTACCGTACGCTCATTAACCCTTATCTCGACTGGCCTTAGGGCCTTGATAAGGTGACTCTTTTGGTACGCCCCCCCCCAAAAAAAAACCCATCAAATTGCTTTCCAAGATAATGAAAGTGTTTGCTTCGTTTCAGTGGACGTAAACAAAATACCTTACTTTCGTTAAATTAATAGTTAATTTTCATTGTATCATGTTCAGGCCACTAAACTGTGGTTTTACCACAGATTTTAATTCGCAACCGTTCATATTTTAGAGAATATTGAAAAAACAAACAAAAAAAAAATACTGGGCCAACAAAAGAAAAGAAAGGAGTTAAAAATATAAATATTAAACAAATTTGCCTCCCTACGAGGGCAGCGGTTTTTAATGTGGGGAAAATCCAGCTACCCCAAAAGGGCCACTCTGGATAGGAACAAAAATTAAATTTCCTCCGTCCAGAAGGATTTATTCTGCACTAATCGAGGACAGAAAGGGTCAAGTGTAGTATAAGAACAGTTATTACACTTTGTTCTTAGCCAAAAGGCCAATGTTATCAAAGACAAGCTAACTCTTCTGCATATCTGGATGTTCTTTTTGCATTTTAACTTATTTTAAAGCATTTGTTCACTTCAAAAAAGTAGAGTCCAGTCTGTTGAGTTACAACGACAAAAACGGCGCTTTCGTTACAACCATGTTGAGCCAGTATTTTGTTTAATTTTCGATTTTTGAGAGATTATCGAGACTCCCGAAATGACAGTCTGATGCCAACATTTTTTGTCTAAGACTCGGCACTGTGTTTCAAAGTAAATAAACGCTTTAAAATAAGTTATCCCCTCCCCACAAAACTCATCCAGGTAGGTAGAAGAGTAACTCTGGTAACATTTATTATGTGTTCGTTTTGTTGTCTATGCTGAAAAATGTGCAACATTGCATTTTCGTACGATTGGTGACATTTTATTAGATAGTGTTACTGTTCTACTAGTGTTTTGTTTAATTTTCGATTTTTGAGTGATTATCAAGGCTCCACATGACTGTAACCATAAGCACATACACAAATAAATAATAAATAAAATAAAATTAAAAAAAAATAGCCAGGTAGGTAGAAAAATAACTTTTATTGGCTATGATAACATTTATTTATTGTATATTTGATTTTTTGAAAATCCCTTTTTCGTTTATTGAGTTCATTGCACAATCCCCTTTTTGATTTTTACAGAGTAATGAAACACATTTTTTTTCGTTCTAATACTACTTTTGTTTCAAAGTAAATAAACGCTTTAAAATAAGTTAAACATACACACAAAAACTTGTCTTGGTTGATAGGATTTATTTATTACCCACCTTTTTGTTTCGTTGGCCCTTGTAAAAATTATTTGACCATTTTTATTACCTAGACACAATTTAAAAACATCGTATTCTGTTTAGGATGGCGATCATCACATAATTTTCCTTAATCAAAAGAATTTTTTTTTTTTTAATCTCAAAAATATCTGCAGTGTGGCAAATGGTATTCCTTGGCAATTGAATATACTTTAATTTAGAGAATAAACTATTTTAATCGAAAAATGACGAAATAAAATGTCTTCGATAAAATGACTTAATTCGTTTTTAGTACTTGTCAAAGACAAGAAAGGCGTTACTTTTTATGAAATAAAAATGATAAGAGTTAACAACAACTACGATAAAATGTACATCATCCGACAACACACTAAAGGGAGGATGATTATAAAATTAAAAAAACAAAACAACAACAACAAAAAAATAAATAAAAAACAGCTTATTGGTAGAGAATCATTAATGTTTTTCAGACATATGCCCTAAAATGCATCACATTTACTTACAAAGCTCAGGATCAAATCCAGGCTTCGATAGAATCGCCTTCACATCCATTTGGAGTTTCGAGGACAGGAAATAAGTCTATGGCCGGGCACCTTGCAAAGCTGGAGAAGAAACACTTTATTAGCACCGTGCGCCCCCCCCCCCTCAAATAAATAAACATTTTCATAATTCATCGCAAAACATTATTTCTTGTCATGAAAATAATTCATTTTTATTTTAAATGAATATAGTATCAGCTAAATTATTAAATATTCGGTTTTATTATAATGATTATTTTCGAAACTAATGTTGTTGTTGTTGTTGTTGTTGCTGATATTAGTAAATTTGCGGTGTAACTTTTTGGCAAAACCATAGACAAAGATGTCCGTCTATTCAATTTGAAGAACCCAAGTGATTTGATTTCAACCCTTCAAAAATAACGTTATAGCTTGAATTTATTTTTAATATAATAAGGCGGTAACAAAATTCCGAATTTTATGCCTGTGGACAGCCATCAGCGAATTGTTTCTTTTTGTGCCAAACGATTACAAACAACATTTTGACGGTTTCAAAACTATATAAACGACACTAAAAATAATTGGTGCTTCTTGTCTAGTATTCCACTTATATTAAAAAACAAAAATCAAGAAATATTTATATAATTTATGTACCTGTATGTACCTGCGATTTTATACTAAAAAAATCACATAAATTGATCAAGTTTATATAAGAAATCAACTTTAGCGACCAAGCAAACACCAACGGTAACGATATCTTGACGCAATCTTGACAACAGGTTGACGAAAAACTCCAAATAATTTAAACTTGCGAGATTTAGAAAGTCATTCTTGCTATAAGGACATTAAAATGAAAATAAAAATAAAAAGCTGGCTGCTTGATCAATTTACGTGATTCTTGGAATACGATATTTTCTTTCCGTCACGTCAGATCTTTCTTTCTTTCTTTCTTTTTTAATAAGGGGAATTCTGAAAAAACACTAAATAATTAATTTGAAATATTAGGGTTTTTTTTATTTGTTTTTTTTTTTGGCGGTGCTGAAAAATCTTGCCTCACAGCCTCCTCACCTCTATTTTTTTGTTTTCGCATTAAAAAAAATTTTTTTTGAGCGGATTATTATCGAATTGACACTAGTCTACCAGATTATTAAAAAAAAAAAAAGAAAATGAAAAACAAGTCAATATTTAAATACTTGTAGGGATGCTCAGTTCCTAATGCAACGTTCTAGTAAATCAATCACCCATTTGAGAGAACCACTCAATGTTTTTAGGCCAAATTTCACAAATTTAGCCTTTTTAAAAAATAGTTTAGCCTTTTTTTTTAATTTCGCCTTTTAAACTAATCTTTAAAAAAGGCTAAACTGTTTAAAATAGTCTAAAGTCAAGAAATTGGGGTTAAAAGCAAAGAGTTGTTCTAAAATTGATGATCGATTTGCTATCAGGTTGACAAGAAATTTCTTGCGGTTTTAACTTTTACATTCAGATGAACATATCTCAGTTTAAACAAATTTATCAATTGAAATAAGCCCCACGAGGATCGACACATTTTTGCCTACGCAAAACAAGTGTATATGCAGTAACGTAAAAATCTTGTGTTCATGTGGCGATGAAGTCTCTGAAGGCGTTTTTATATCGCTTAGGTTTTTGAAACATTTCTCACGCAGAAAGTTGTCAAGATGCTTGAAAAAGTGGTAGTTGGTAGATGATAGGTCTGGAGAGTATGGCGGATGAGGCAGAGTTTCGTAGCCCAATTCGTTCAACTTCTGCAGGGTTGGTTTAGCAATGTACGGTCGGACATTGTCGTGGAGGAGAATTGGGCCTTTTCTGTTGACTAATGCTGGGTGTTGGTGTTAATATTTTTTATGCATTTCATCCATTTGTTGACAGTATTTTTCTACCATAATGGTTTTGCTTGTATTAAAAAAAAACTGTAATGTATGAGATCAGATGCAGACCACCAAACAGACAGTATGACCTTCTTTTGGTGCAACTTTGGCTTCATTACCCCTGAGTGGCTTCCGGGCCTTGATAAGTGGTGACCACTGTGTAAAAAAAAAAAGTGTTATGGAGCTTTGTCGGCGTAATATCGCCAGTTGCCGTAAAGAACTCACTTTTCATTGCAAGTCACAACCTGGCCCAGAAACGAGTCATTCTTGTTGCGTAAAAGAAGAGAAGAGGACACATCATAATGGCGTTTTCTTTGGTTGTCAATCAATTCGTGATGCACTCATTGATTAATATTTTTGTCTTTCCAATTTCTCTCATTCAGAAGCAAGTTCTCGAACAATTGTGCGTTGGTTGGCTTTGACTTAAGCTCTTAATTGATCGTTGTCAACATTCGATGGCTGACCACTATGCTCATCATTTTTAAGACTATCGTCGTCGCCATGAAATTTTTTAAGCCACCACCATAAAGTCGAGGGGCCAATTATAGAGGAAAGGTTGAGAACGACTGAGCTAAAGAATAACAAAATTAAAAAAGGAAGTTGAAAATAATAAAATTAGTGTTTATTTGTACTTTTAATAACAAAATTATAAAAATAAAATTTATTTCTATTTTAAATTTTATAATGAATTCATATTTATGTAATTATAAAAATAAATGTATGTTCATGAAATTATTAAGACGAAAATTTTCTATTTGAAATTTTATAATAAACTAGCAAAAGTACCCGTCGTTGACTGGGTTAAAAAACAGCCTACAGAAAATGGACTCTGATTTATGAAAGTATGATAGGTTATGAAAAGAAAGGGTTGTAAAGAGATAGCTTCGAATTCAGGGGTGTCAAAACCAAAGCAAAACATGATTAAAGTAAAAATAAAATAGATAAACTCCATAAACTATATACCATACCTGTTCACACTGAAACACTTATCACAATATTCTGTGGATCTATATTAAAAAACTTTGTTAAACTTTGTGACATATTTCCATTCTATGGAGGTCAAGCGTGAACGAACACCCCATAATTTTATTATACCATATTTCTTCAAACTGAAACATAATTATCAAAGTATACTTACGCAGATAGATATGAAAAGTCTTTATTAAAGTTTGTGCCTATTTCCATTCTATGGAGGCCAGGCGCGCACGCAGACCCCACAATTTTATTATACCATCCCTATTTAAGGTAAAACATATACTTATCAAAGTATTCTTATGTACATCTATATCAAAATCACTTGTAAACGGTTTTTAAAAATTTTTTATTTCCATACTTTGTTGACCAGGCGCGAACGCAGACCCCACAATTTTAATGAACCACCGTTCTGCAGGATCAAACATACCCATTTCTATGTATCGATACATCTTCTATCATTATATGTAATCAGTTTTTTAAAATAGTCAACCATATAGGAGCCTATTCGTGACCACACACACACACACACACACACACACACACACACACACACACACACACGCACACACACACATTCAGCTTTATATTATAGATATATATTTATTAAATTATAGAATAAAAATTTTAAAAATTTATCTTTATTTTCACTTTTTACGTTTTTATGAGGTTTTTATAAATCAAATATCATAAAATCCATACCCCCTCCCTAAAAAAAAGATAACAAAAGTGTTTTCAAAAATTCTTAATAATAAAAAAAAGATAGGATAAAAAATGGCACTTCTACAGAATTGAAACAAGATTTTGTAGTTGATAAATGGAATTTGGAGAAGTGCATGCCTGTGGAACTCTCTTCTGTTTGCTTCTTTCCCACCTGACTACAACTTGGATGTCTTCAAGTCCAACATAAACAAATTCCTGATAAACCGCCCTCTTAAGTAAGACACTTTATCAGATCTCCATTACTAACGATTACTACGATATTGTCCCATTGATTACTGTACACACAATAACCTATATCCCTGAGTGGCCTCCGGGCCTTGATAAGTGGTGACTTCCTTGTAAAAAAAATAAAATAAAGTGGTTTCAATTGATTTTTTTTTCAATTCTAATAAGTTACAATAGTAGCTTCCAAATTATGCAGTCGAAATTACCTGAATTATTACTGAATTATTAAACAAAATAACTTTAATCGTGTTAGCAAGTGAAAAATTGCCGCCATCTTTTTTTAAAAATCAAAACAGAAAATTACCACCTGTTTGAACTCTCCTATGTCTTATGATCGTTTTTATCAAATTCTATTTTTTATTTTCTTTAATAAATAATTTTCTATCTTATCGATTTTCGTAATTTTTGGATATAATCATCTTAAAAATATGAGGAATATGTATATACCATTGTTTTCATGTGAAATTCAGTTTTATAATTTCCGAAATTTCGTGTCAATAATGTAGAAGCGCCAAAAGAATACATGCACACATAATATACAAACATGAGAAAAAAAGTGGAAAGTATAGACAGACTTTAGCTGGCTATAACCTTTTCAACTCTTTGAATTGTCTCCCCTTGTTCCGAGTGGAATTCTTCAAAAGTAAATACAAACAAAATAAAATTGTCCTTTAAACTTAAAATGCACAAGTTCCGAATAATCAAGTTTAGAAGCAAATTAACTGCAAACAGTGTTGGGTTAGATGTAGTCCCTTTTATTAAACATCGCTAAGAAAGATAAATTACTTCACCATTATCATCTATGTGCTATATTAGTATTAAATTAAATTAATTAGATTAAATGTACATTTACATATATTTAGAAAAATAAACAATTTTTTCATAAAATACACAAATTTATTATTCTAAATAAGTATTTAAAATACACCACCCACAAAAAAACAGACATTTTGTTATATATATAAAAAAAAAAATAATCGGACTACATATTTTATTAATTAAGTAGAAAATTTTACCTGATTTTTTTCATTATTTTGTGATCTAAAATGCACAGGTAACTATTTTATAGCTGTCATTACCTGCATATGATATTATTATGACACATCAGTTCTCATAATATCACCAAAGTTAAGCAACATTGAGCCTAGTCAATATCAAATAGATGACCATTTGGGAATACCAGGTGCTGTATACAGAAGGATGCCAATACCTCCTCGCAAGAACTCCAAAAACCTAATGCCATCATCTTCTCTGACCAGGATATATGCACAACTGGGAACCACTTGTGAACTTGATATTCCCATGAAACTTCCTCCTTCGAGAGAAGCTGGTTCAACCTGCCTAACGCGAATGCCACTTGTATATACAGGGTGTCTGTAAAGTCTGGACACATAGTAAATACTGGTATTGGGACGATTAATCGGAGTTAGGAATTGGAAAAATCATAACTTTACTTTTGGAGGTATCAGAATCGATATCAGAATCAGAAAAATCCTTTTAATTGTTTTATTTTACGTTTGTTTAAAGCATAATTTTTCCATTACTTGTATTAATAATAAAATAATACATATATTTTTTAAACTACTAGTGAGACTAAAATTTATGGATACCTATTACCCACAAATGTATTTTTATGTCTCCATTAATGTATGTACATATTACTCAGGTATTTATGATAATCTGCCCCCCCAAGAAAAAAACAACTTTATATTAAAATATTAATTGATTTAAAAAGAATCGGAATTGGTAATTGTATCAAAATCGGGGAAAAATGATACTTTTGCTCAAAATCCAAATCATATATCTATGTCCCGGCTGACAAAACCAAAATCCACTACAAAATGGATTACTCTGCTTATAAAAAGTTCATGTACAATGTTACAAATGCTCCTCCATTGGGAACGACGAAGGAGGATTATGTAACAAAAAGAAAAAAAAAGGAAATTAACTTTTGGTCCTCGGGTTCGAATGCATGCAGTATATCAAACAAGAGGGGAGGGGAACACCTTTCTCAGACCAGTGAAATAAAACAGAATAGGCACAGAACACAGTGAGAGAAAACAGGCAAACGCAGTCTTAAATTTTAAGTCAATTTTATTACAGAGAAAATAATAGGCTAAGAGAGGGGGTGTGAAAAAAATTAATTAAACATCAAAAGAAAAACAAATCATGAGGACGGGGGGGGGGGTCTTATGCTAGTGTTCAAAAATGCTGATGCAAAATACATCAGTGAAAGACAAAAAAAAATGGCAAAACAAACAAGTTGCTGATACATTGCACGAAAGAGACATGTTGAGAGAGAGGACTTACAGTTCATATTTGTTTCTTGTGTGAGGCTTCTTCGGCAGTCTGTTGTTTAGGGTTCCTTTCTTTTTTTTCTTCTTTTTCTTTTGGGTAGATGGTTAAAACAGATGTCTTCAACAATAATCTCCTCATTAGTCCATAATTCGAAAACATATTTGTAAAGTTCGCCATTTCCTCATCATTTTATGGTTGGCATTATCTCTTTTTGTTTTGGTTATTCTTCGCTGTATGTCTTTTTGGTGCGCCATGTCCCTTGTGTTCGTAGAGTCGACATTCTATATTTCGACAACGTCAGTTTGTTCTCCTTTCTCTCGTTTGTTGGGATGGGAATTTTTCACATCCATCCGGACCGGCGGCTCGGCGGAGTGTTTGTACAAAATTTTTTTTTTCCTCTCCCTCTCTTTCTCTCTCTCTCTCTCTCTCTCTCTCTCTTCTCCATACTTTTCTTATCTTTTTCTTTCTTTCTTTGCTTGCTTAGTAACTAACAGGGGTCAGAAAGTGTGTCACTAACTAGGTGACCTGTCAACTCGCTCTCATACTGAAGAGGGTGGAGATGTAATATCCATTGAATGTTTCATTCAACTCTTTCCTCCTCTCTCTTTTTTCCTACACTCTCTCTTTCTCTCCTTTGTTCATTTTGCCTCGCAACAAAAACAAAAAAAAAAAAACAACAACAAAAAACAATACATTTTTCGCCAGCCTAAAACTAAATTATGAAATTTTATTAAAACATATAATCCAATTTAAGGATTATGTCACAACAAGGAACTAAACAAATAATACAAAGTCGTACCTCCTACTTCTTTGGGTATTATCAATACTGAGGCAACAACTTTTACAGTCAATGAATATACATAATTTTACTGAAGTTTTAGTTCCAGGTACACCAAGGTTTACCCTTAAGAACCGTAAGCCCAATTTCCATGATAACCCCACTATTAGACTAATTTGTCCCTCAAGTTCTGATATAGTTGCCGTGAGTAAAAGAATCCTGGATAGGATTATTCCTTCTGTAAAGTTTTGGCAAAACTCTAATGCAGTAATTAATTGGTTCACTAGCCTTAAGTATAAACAGAAGCTAAACTTGATAACTTTTGATATTAATAATTATTATCAATCAATTTCCCCTATACTTTTAAATAAGGCCCTTGTTTTGCAAAAAGAAACTCAGACTTAATAAATTTAGAAATTAAATTAATTCTCTTAGCTAGAAGATCCCTGATAAAATTTTCTAATAAGCATTGGACTAGGAAGGATACTCCAATAATTTTGATATTCTTATGGGTTATTCAGACTCAGCTAAAGGACGGGTTTGGTCGGGCTGTTCCTTTTGAAAGAGCTTAAGATACATCTTAATAAGATCCAAGGAGGCCTTTATAGAGACAATGCCCTTTTTGCCACACGAGCTAGATGAAGAGAATATAATAGTTTAAACTTAATAATTTTTTAAAATAGCTTTGGCCTTTCTATAACTATTGAATCTGATAAAAAAACATCTAATTTCTTAGACATTTCTCTAAATCTCAATTACGAATCCTACAGTTCATATCATAAACTAAACCTCACTCTTTTATATGTTCATAAGTTCTTTAATCCCCTCATTCAATCACTAAATCTATAATACTGTCCATTTCTAATAGAATTTCTAGGCTCTCTGCTGATAAAAACCTTTGAACAAAACCCTTTTTCAATAATGCTCTAAGGAAATCAGGATATACTGAAAAGATTACATCACCAGAATAACCCTTTGATTCGCCACCTATCTTTAATAATTACACTTAATATGTCTCAAACTAAAAGAAACCATTATATTAAATTTAATAACAACAATTGCAATCGCTCTACACACAATTACACTAATTACATTTCTAACCATAATAACTCTAGCCTGTGAAAAAGATTAAGAAGAATGAACAATATCTGGTTTAACCCCTCTTTCAGTCCTAATGTAGAAACAAATATTCCTAGAGAGTTTTTCAAAATTGTAGAAAAATCATTTAAGTACCCTCACAAGTACATCACTTTACTACATAAAATTCTCTGAAGATTTTTTACTCAACAATACCTAGAACAGATGATAATCTCATAAAATAATAAAAAAATTAAAACAGCCAGGAAATTTTCTTTACTTTTAGCCCCCCCCCCGCCATAATTGTAACTGCCAAAATGAGTGATTGCCCTCTCGGTAACAATTGCATACATATATGTTATCTATTCTTGCACCGTAACTGAGATACCTACTAAGCCCTCAAAACAACAACCTCAAATCTTTTACAACCTCTAATTCTCTTTCAATCAATTACCTTTGACTCAACAATCTACCCCACCAGGTAACAATGCTACTAACAAGCACGGTAATAGCTTTTCGATCAGTAATTTCTAAAATAGAATTGCTGGTAACCCACCTGCCCTTACTGGTCTTATTACTTCAGATCCCTCAATAGATAATCACAACAACAATCATCCACTTTCTTCCCCTGCCTGGAACCATATTAGTAATCATCATTCCACCAAAAATAAACAGTCTTCACTTAAAACATACACTTATATTGGCTGTAATTCTACTTTGATTAAGCTAAGAATATCCACCCACATGTCTTCGTTTAATAATATTAACACAGGCAACAACCAAGGGACATCTTTAATGACTTTAATAATAAAAAAAAAGATCTAAGAACATTCCCTTCATGATCAATTGGCCTATTATCAGTAAATCCAAATCATATACCCAGGTTCCAAATCTTGTTGTCCATGCATTTTTGAGCCTGTTTAGAAATAACAACCCCTCAAAGTAAAAATGCAATTAACACTAAAAGCGAACTAATTTTCCAATGCAAGTATAAAGTAAAATACAAGTGTAGTAGATTTAAAATTACTTAGCCTTTATTAAATCCTGTAATATACCTATTCTATTTACCAGTTTGAAATAACTCTCACATACCACTTCAAATAAATAAGTGCATTTCCTGAGATATCCAGCTTTTTCTTTTAAACCAATAGGTAACATATGCCCTCTGTTCTCTATTATTTTTCTGGAACTTTCTTTAGGTTATGTGTGTTTGTTTATAGCCTTGGTGTTGTTCTCTGGACTCTCCCAAATGTTGTAATAGTGGTATTTGATTTGTTTTTGTCTAAACTAGATTTTTATTTTACTTCAATTATTATCTATCATTAAATTCTATTATTATCTATTATTAAATTCTGTCATTATTATTATTATCTATTATTAAATTCTAATGTTATTATATTGATGTTTGTGTGTTAACACAAAATTTTCTTCCCTTTCCCCTGTCTGGCTTACTTGTGGCTTACATATCTCTAGATGTTCTGTTTAACACATATTTTTTCTGTTTGTAGGTCACAGTGTCTGTGCCTTTGTCCAAATATCTGTCTATCATTCTTTTTCTTTTTCTCTTTTTCTCTTTTTCTTTTTGTTTTCCTTTCTATTCTTTCTGTCTTTTTTGTTTACCACTTCCACGATAATTTTATCTCAATTGTTTTCTTTTGAATATTTGTTTTCACATTATCTTTTAAATCCCAGAGAAGTAGTTACACCATTTAAATTGTTCATAAAAGTAAAAAAAAAAAAAAAAAAAAAATTTACCGGATTTAAATAATCTTTACTCATGGACTGCTTGTAAACGGATTTTTCTGCAAACATGTATTACAAATATTTGGATTATTACAAACTTTTTGAATTACTAAAATCTTTTTTGATTACTATGCACATTCTGGGTTTTAATTTGATTTTGTGTGTCAACAACATAATTCCGAATTTTTCCCATGGGAACATTATCTCCTATCACATTTTTTATGGATAATACTTGATTTCCCCATATCTTTTCATCTGTTTTTTTTAAAATCTTTGACTTTTAATGTATCCTCTGATTTCTTAAGATTTTTTCCCCCCATTTTATAAACCCTTTGCACAAAAAATGTTTTGTTTTTGCATTTATGACTAGTTTTCATGTAATGCTGTTTCAATTTAGGCCGGTACCAGCAAATTCATAGCTTTGCTAAAATATTAATTTGTTGATATCTTTTCTCTGATGAGAAGAACACGTTTCTTTGAAACTCTGCGGATTAAGGAAATTTCAATATACTGAACAGGCGATTTTAACCAAAGTTAACACCTAACATCACAAGTTTTATTACCACAGAAGCTGAAACTCCTGGCATATAAAATCAACAGAAGGTTCTTTGATATGACAGGGGTGCATTTAAAATTTAAAATGAATGTTTCTGTTTAAAGTAAAATTGCACCATGATACTTGATTTTTTTTTAAATTTTAAACTTTAATTAAAGCCATTATCACCACAAAAGCAGTAATACCAGGCAAATAAAATCAATAGTAGGTTCTTTGATATGACAGGGGCAGGTTTGAAATGAATGTTTCTATTTTGAGTACGATTGAACCATGATACTTGACTTTTTCATTTTAAACTGCAATTCAAGCCATTGTATATAATTTTTTTTTATAAAATCAACAGTAGGTTCTCTACAATGCAATGTAGACTACAGTGTATTGTGGACTGAGTCACTGCAGAGAGGCATGTGAAGCTTCATCCGATTCACCGCGATGGGTCTCTAACTAGAGTTAGCAATCAGTCGATTTGCTTGAAAAATAGGCAAATTCGCCAATTTTGATGACAATAAAAATATGAAAGTGGGAAAAATTCGTTGATCATCATTCAATCCTGGGCACCGTTGGGTCTCCCTGCTAGTGCAGTAATATAATATATTGTATTTTTGAGTTCAAATAAATTGACAAATCATTTACATTTGATATAAAATTTTTTTTAATTATTTAAGTTCCAATGCTAAAGCGTAAAGATGAATATTGATAAATAATAAAAGAAAAATAATTGCACCTTTTTTTTTTTTTATTACTAACTAGCATGTGTGCCCGGCGTTGCCCAGGTGTTTGGAGGTGTGTGTTGAGCAAAAAAAAAAAAGTGGTAGTAGGAAGGCAGGCTTGAACCCGTACCGCAGAGGGGAGAAAAGAACGGGGGAAAAAATGTGACGTCTTTGCTGTTACGACCACCATCAAACCGGCAGTGACATAGGTTTAAATTAAGGCTAGCCAATTGAAAAGAGGGGATGACTTTCGAAAATATCGGCGAAAAAAGCGACCCCTCCCTGTACAAAAGTGGCTAGTTAAAGGTGAAGAAATTAATATTTTTAGACATTTTTTCGGTATTTGTCGTCTGAAGGGTCGAGCTTCAAACCGATACTGATCTTGTGAAAATCCGTCGCCTCTGTCTAAAGTTTTAGGCAGACATACAAACATACATACTGTTATACCAGCCTTCCTTGAACAGAGGAATTTACACCGATTAGCACTATAAATAGCGCCAGAATTCCAGCATCGGTGAGAAAAATGCAACTGCACTTCAACTGCTAGCCGAGTGCCCAGCAGATATACACACTTTCCTATCTTTGTACATTATTGTTAATACACTTGTTCCTTAACTGAACCTCGGCTTGATTGTTCTTATTTTCACTGTTGTTTCACGACACAACAATTTGGCGACAAGGAATCGAAACGACCGTCACTGCAGAGAATCACCAAAAGTGATTGAAATAAAGATTCATAAAATCTTTACAGCAGAACACTTTGTCATTTCAACAGATATTTGTATACGCAAGGATTAACAGCGAATTAATTACTACAATAGTAATTTGGCGACAGGAAAAAACTTGCTACCAAAATCTACAGCGAAAAACGCGAATGTTGTCAATTATTTAATAATTGAACACACTTAACAAGTGTTTTAGAAAGGAAAAAGGGTCATTTACATACGATGCAATTTTCTTTACAATACTATATGTCAACCTAATACTATATGTCATTTAAATATGATGTAATTTTCTTCATAATAATATATGTTTTTTATAATACTATATGGCATTATAATGCTATATGTCACTTAAATATGATATAATTTCTTTTATAATACTATATGTCGTCATAATACTATATGTCATTTAAATATGATGCCATTTTCTTTATAATGGAATATGTCATCATAATACAATATGTCATTTAAATACGATGCCATTTTCTTTATAATGCTATATGTCATTATAATACTATATGTCATTTAAATATGATGTCATTTTCTTTATAATACTATATGTCATCATAATACTATATGCCATTTTCTTTATAAGGCTATATGTAATCATAATACTATATGTCATTTAAATACGATGCCATTTTCTTTATAATACTATATGTCATTATGATACTATATGGCATTTAAATATGATGTCATTTTCTTTATAATAATATATCATTATAATACTATATGACATTTAAATACGATGTCATTTTCTTTAGAATAATATATCTCATCATAATACTATATGTCATTATAATACTTTATGCCATTTAAATACAATGTCTTTTTCCTTAGAATAATATATGTCATCATAATACTATATTTCATTATAATACTATATGTCATTATAATGCTATATCTCATTTATATATGATGTCATTTTCTTTATAATACTATATGTCATTATGATATTGTATATCATTTAAATAGGATGTCATTTTCTTTATAATACTATATGTCATTATGATATTGTGTGTCATTTAAATACGATGTCATCTTATTTATAATACTATATGTCATTATAATACTATATGTCGTTTGAATACTATGTCATTTTCTTTATAATAATATATGTCATTAAAATACTGTATAAGGCTTTTGACGTGTATGGCACAGTGGTCTTCTAAGGAAAATTAGATCATATGGTATCACTGGAAAAATATGTAATGTAATTAAATCCTTCTCATGTAAGTGAAAAATTCAGGTTGTCCTTGACAGTCGTACATTTAAACATTATTATATAAATGCGGGTACCTCAGGTTTCTATCCTTGGACCTTTATTATTTCTGATATTCATAAATGACCTCCCTGATAAAATTGTTTCTGAGATTGGTATATTTGCTGATGCCATTACTCTCTATAACAGGCACGAGGGGAGAACAAATGGATATATATCTAAGGAAATGGCAGAAACACTAGAGGATGACTTTAAATCTGTAGTGGAATGCGGACAAAAATTGATGGTCACATTCAATGCTGCCAAGACTAAGCTTGTTTCCTTCTATAATTACAAGAAACCTTCTCTACCACTAATAGCAATGGCCAAGAACACATTACCTGAAAGTACTTCCTTTAAACTCCTTGGCCTAACGTTTACAGTGAACATGAACTGGAATAAATACATTGAGAGCATTGCCAAGGCTGCTGCTGCGAAGATGGGCTCTCTCTACTGTGCTAGAAAACTACTTATGCCTGAAAGCATCCTGTACTTGTATAAGGCCACCATTCGCCCATGTATGGAGTACTGTTGTCACATTTGGGCTGGTGCATCTGCTACTTATCTCCCACTCCTGGACAAGGTTCAAAAGAGAGTTGCCAACCTGATAGGTCCTGAACTGTCATCTAGGTTTCAGCCTCTGTCCCATCAATGAAATGTTGAATCCCTCTGTCTGCTCTACAAGTACTTTAATGGTAAGTGTTCTGATGAACTACAAGCACGTGTACCTCTTCGAGGTAAATATCCCCGAAAACCCGACAAGCAGCTAAATCCCACCTCTTCACAGTAGAGATCCCTAGGTGTAAGAAGGCCTTCTACTCCAGTAGTTTATTCCCCACAACTGCTAGACTTTGGAACTCCCTTCCAGGATTTTTCTTTCCCAACTGTACTGACATGCAGAAGTTCAAGTGTAATGTGAACAGACATCTTGCCACTCATCTCCCTTCATAATACCCCTGCAACTTTTGTCCCTGATAGTAGCCCCCTACTTCAAAGTAGCACTGTGCCTTGTTTGGAGTGAAAATTGAATAAAAAAATACTATATGTCATTATAATACTATATGTCATTATAATACTATATGTCATTTAAATATGATGCCGTTTTCTTTATAACACTATATATGTAGTGTATATTTTTGTATATATATTTATATTATGTGTTGTTGCTCTTTTAACTCTTGTGTGTAACACTTTGAAAAAGAAAAGTAATTGCACCTTTTTTATTACTTATGAGTCAGCACTCATTAAGACACAAAAGCCACTCGAGGATTATGAGATTAATGAGGGTGTCACTCAGACGGTGAAACAACACTTTGAGGATTGGGGACGATAATTTAAACAGCGACTTTTTTTCATTATTTAAGAGAATGGTTCAACAAGAATTTGTTATCATTTGGTTTGAAAACGACTTGTAGTCTGTTGGGAAACAGTTCCATGGTATTGTGTTCCACAGGCAGGTTGTTCTTGGGAAGAAACATGGAATTTCCATTTGGTTTTAGATAGACAAAGTAAGAAAGTAAAATCATTCACAGTCGTTGTAGCTATTAAATGGGCTCTTGCTGTGAATGTTTTATGGGCAGGGTGGGGGGGTGCCATAGATTGGCGCTCAGTTGAACATCCATCATGATAATAATGACAGAGTAAAGAAATACTTGCAGCGTCTCAAGACAGGAAAGAGAGATCTGAGTGGCAACTTCCCAGATGAGGCAACAAATGTATTTGACCCTTATACGGGCAGAGGAGTGTGCAAAGAATCAGATACTTATGATAGAAGTAACAATAAAGTAGATAAATCTTTTTTTTATGATGAAGAGGCTGTATAAAGGAGAAGAAGACGTCCTTCGTTTGGTCATACAAGAACATCTCCAACATGACATCCCACAACACCAAAGCCAGCCTGATTGCCACCATCGGCCGAGTATTCGCCAAGCTTCAGTTGGAGCTTGTGGAAAAGGCATGCTCCCAGTTCCGGACCTCTATCAAGGTAGTGATTGAGGCTGAAGGCGGCTACATTGAATAGATATCACATAATCAAGTTACCTGAACTGATTTTTTTCAATAAAAGTTTGAAAATAAAGCTGTAGTGTTGTTTTCTTTAGGGAAGCAATTTTATTGTTCGACTCTGTATAATGACCAGTATCGCCATCTTTCTTAGTTGTTTCATGACGTTTCGACCAACTATTCAACTGGCCTTCGTCAGGTGGTAACCGCGACGGAATAGGAACTCTGAATCTCCTAATTGCATTCTCAGCAATTACTACCATCTATAGTTGTTGTTGTCTCACCACGTTTTGGCCAAGCTATCTTCAGACAGTTCTCACTTGGAGCCATAGAGATTCAATATCTCTATCAACTGTACCACGGGCCCTGAAGGGCGATCATGGTTGGATTTTTTAGTCTTATAAATCCACATTTATTTATTATCTGATCTTCTATGGTCGGGTTCGTACCGAATGTTATATAAATATATATATATTATTTAATTATTTCAGTCGTAGAACCGTAGAGATTCAATGTCTCTATCCACTGAACCACGGGCCCTGAAGGGCGATCAAGGTTGGATTTTTTGGTCATATAAATCCAGGTTTATTTATTATCTGATCTTCCATGGTCGGGTCCGTACAGAATGGTATATATATTATTTAATTAGAATTCATTATTGAGATGAGTATTATTTATTAATTTATTTATTGTGGACCATTATCCCCATCTTTATTAGTTGTTGTTTCACAACGTGGTGAAACTTCAACAACTATGGATGGCAGTAATCGCTGAGGATGTAATTAGGAGATTTGGAGGTCCTATCCTGTCGTGGTTACCATCTGACAAAGGCCAGAGGAATAGTTGGCTGAAACGTCATGAAACAACAACTACTAAAAGACGAGGATAATAGTCTGCAATAAATAAATCAATAAATAATACTCATCTAAATAATGAATTCCAATTAAATAATATATAAAGTAATAGGAGAGTAGAACAGAAGGCGGATCTTTGATTTACTTTTGACAGATATAACTCTTGCTTCTCTTATTTTCTCCTTCAGTCTCCGCATTCCATGAGTAAAGGAGGAGATTTGCCAATTTCTCTGTCAGAATCTATCTATCGGAATTTAACACTAATCATTGGTTAGTTTTTGACTTTGAAGTGTTATCTAAAAAGAATTTTCTTAGCTCATTATATCAAGTAGCTTTATGCCTTGTCTAGAGCGATTTCAACAACAACAACAACAACAACAAAAAAATGTCTGCTTTTCACACTGTGGGAATTATTAGACTGAACTCATATTTGGGAGAGATGGAGAAAATCAGATTCTTTGAGCCATCTTTAGTTATAAAAGCCTCATAAATAAATATTTTTAAGGTTTATACATTTTTTACTGAATAGAATATTTCATGCCCCCTATTGGGGTGGGGGTTATTGTGGAATTATACATAAACTCCAGATGCTAGAAAGTCTTCTACTGCAATAGCTTCTTCCATAGGACTGCTAGACTTTGGAATTTCCTTCTGAGTTCCAGCTTCCCGACTGTACTAACATGCACAAGTTCAAGTGTAATGTAAACAAACACCTTGCTGCTCAATTTCATACAACTTATGTCTCAGATAGTAGCCCCTACATCAAAGTGGCACTGTGCCTTATTTGGGGTGAAAATGCAATTAATATATATATATATATATATATATATATATATATATATATATATATATATATATATATATATATATATATATATATATAGATAAAAAAGAACAAACCGGATTATATGTTCATCAACGTTTCGTCTTTATTTCGAGACTTCCTATATATATACACATTAATCTCGGCTTTAATCTATCATTCTTCCATATTTCATGAGTCTATTGGTGTCTCACAAATGGAATGATCTAGGGCCTCGCTTCTTCTAAATCCGGCATATATTATAAATACTCGTTTCTTTGGCTATCCGATATGTTGCCAAACAAACAGGAAATTAACATATATGCAGGGAAAGTTTTCGTTTTTTCCCATGCTTAAAAATAACCTCCCTTTTTTAATACCTTTTTTGCACTTTCCGGGCTTTCGGCTGAGAAAATATCTTTTGTAAATAAAATTAATTTGAAACCATTGCTTATATTTTAAGTAAGATAGTTAATGGGGTGAGTGTGGTATTGTAGTGACCGTTGAAGTGAAAATGATGGACGGATAGTGAAAGGATCAAAGAAACAATGAGATTGAGTAGTGTGTGTGTGTGTGTGTGTACTAGACTTTTGATTTTGTTAAAAACGGGCAAAAGTTATGTACCATTGGTTTAGAACGAGTGCTTTATGCCAAACTGATGGTTGAATACGATAGTACTCATTTTAGCCTTAAATATTAATTCCCATATGTGAACGGAAACCATAACACCTAGTTCACTGCATTTTATCATAACAATGGTCCATACAAAATTTCAGCCAAATCAGCTCAGTAGTTTGCGGAGAAATTTCAAGATTAAATGCTGTATTGTGATGACTAATCCCTATAAATCACTAACGGCTCATCTGATGAATAACATAATACTTAGTTCGCTACGCACTTTCATGAAAATTTTAACCAGATCGGCCAAGTAGTTTTCGAGAAAAAGTGGCACAGATAGACAGAGGAACATACACACAGATTAAGAGAAATAAAAATAAATTTATAATTGATTTAGATAAAATTGATTTTAAACGATTGGTGAAATATTAAGTATAGTAATCCATAGAGTAAATGCGGTATTGTGGTGACTAGTGGAATGAAAATGCTAAAAGAATGGAAGCAACAATGATTGTATGATTGGGTCAAAATGCATTTAATTAAGAGTGGATAGAGAATGACCAAATACCCTATTCCCCACACTGTTTGATGGCTTTGCACTTAATTTTTAAATAGAATATATTTTTCATTTTTTTTTTATTTACAAATAAATAATTCAAAGTGTAGTATCTGTTCTGTCCTTGACCAGAGGAGAATGAGATTAAATTTTTATCAACCTATGCAATTTTTTGTTTTCATCTCAATCCTTTGAGGAAGCTGGGTATCCCATCGGCATTAAAAGAAAAAAAAAAAAACAAAAAAAAAAAAACAAACAAACAAAAAGCAAAATTAAAAAAAAAAAACGATTGGTGATATTGCATATTTAACTAATTCAACTCAGTTCCAGTTTTGAAAGTTCTTGGAAGTATCGGCAAAGGATCTTGTATGTAACTTTGTGGGGAGGCAAGTAACCAGGTATACCTGCCTCCTAAAATATCTCCTTAGATTGGGGTTCATCATTTGCTGTGGTTGATGCGAAAATGGTTAAATTTGAGTTTGTAACAGCTAAATGATTCAGATCTACTTTCTTCTGCGTTTGCATAAAATGATCGAGTTGTGGTTCAATTAGCTAAAACCCGTATGCCCAAACTTGTGCAGAGATTAATGTTGGGACGATTAATCGGAATTGGGAATTGGAAAAATCAGAACTTTTGGGGGCATTAGAATCAATATCGAAATCTGGATCTGTACCTATTTTCCAATGCCAAAAAACGATTTCTTACATTATCTTTTTTTTATTTGATTTTGTTTAAAACAAAATCTTCCACTGTTGGTATTAATAATAAAATAATAATAATTTATTGATTTTTAAACTACCAGCAGAGCTAAAAGCTATATATCACCCCCGACGAGTGTGTAACGTAATCCCCCATTGAGGAACGTTAGAACTACGCTGAAGTAGCTTTTTATTCCCGGGTGACGCCAGATAACCCAAGGATTTAAGATAGAGAAGATAAATATATATATTCTATTTCATGTCAAAATAGATATATTGTTTGAAACCAGAGAAATATATTTTTACGGTTAAAAGTTGATGACAGGAAATTTCACTTATAACATTGTCTGGCCTTAAATGAACTCAAAGTCGGATGTCAGAATTGACATCTGACCTTGGAAATCGTGAGAATGAGTAATTCAGATTCCAGGGATGGGAATCGTACACACGCAAAACCCTAAAGCCTCCGATTTCGTGGCGAGATCTTATTGGCTGGGGGGGGAATTTCCACCCCATCCACATACCTTACTATATATAGGACTGTCGTGTGAAAATTAGTCAGTTTAGTTGAGTCGCAGATCAGATTAGTTGGAGATTGCTTGTTGAATCCGAGAAGAGATGTGACCCCTCCACCTTCCTTATCCAACCGCCTGTCGCTGTCTGTGAAGAGATTTGAGACTGTGAAAAGAACTTGCAGAAACTGAGTGATAATTGTAAAAGCTTGTACATAATTTTGCGAAATTAAGCTTCTGTAGATAGACTACATGAGTTTGTCTTTCTTCGATATTCACTTTCAGTATACCAGATTTCATGTAACAACCTCAGAGAGGACTAAACTACACAAGCCGAGATTTCTAGATAAAAAGGGGTCCTTAACCACCTTCTCGAGTAAGGGGTTACAAGTGTGTTTTTACATTTAAGAAAATAGATGCACATTTAACATGTGTTTTTACAATAATCGTGGAAAAATAGCAATTTTATAGTTAACTTTTTAGAGATTTATAAAGAATCAGAATAAGAATTGGTAATTGCATCGGAATCAGAAATTTAGTAGGAATTTTTAATTATCTTGGATCAGGAATTTAGTACGGAATTAATAATTGTATCGAAATTAGGAAAAATATTATAATCGTCTCATCACTAGTAGAAACACTTTCTCAAGTTTGACAAAATACACCTGAAGAAATTTGAAGGTTTATATCTGGTAGGTGATCCTGGAAAGAGAGGCATTCGATGGGTTGCACACACGCAGATTAATTCCATTGAAGAATGCGGGACTTTCTACCATTCTCTATTAGAATGCATAATTTGACCAGAAATATGTGAGAGGATATTGGTCAAAGGATTTGAGATAATAGACAATGGGAAATATTAAACATTTCAGGGGGAAAGAATGTTTATATAAATCGACACAACAGAAAGTGGAGAAGTTGGTCATGGAGAGAGAATAAGTGGACACATTCTTAACCATCAAACATCCACACCATCCTCACATGCCTTCACTGATGTCAAAAACCCATCATAGCTGTAAATCCAAAACTGTTGATGGTGTGAAATAAAAACAAAACATTATTTTATAGATCAGCTGTGTTGTGTTTTACTCACTGCCAGTGTGTATACATCGTAGACCAGTGGCAAAAGTTGATTTAGCAATTATATAGACTAAAAGACACATTTAAATGATCGGCCACAGCAAATATATAACACATCAACCAAAATGTGAAAATAACACTTAAGATTAGAACAGTAATCCGAATTGTCAATCCTTATCTTAAAAATCCAAACTCTGCACATGTTCAGTTTTCCATTTCTACCCAGCTTGTGCATGAAAAAAATATAATTCAGTTCCAGTGGAGATGTGAATATAGATATACATTGCATTTCTTCTTGCTTCTAGTCACCATTGATGAGAAGCAGAAGTAGACTTGAAACTAACCTGAATTCAATTACATTTCCACTCTATACATGCCTGCCAAACCAACTTGCCCTACATTATTACTCTTGGGAGATCAACACTTATCAAGACCTAGAGACCATTCAAAGATAAGCGTTAATTAGATGGCGAGACAAGATCAGTCATGGTGGAACTTGGGTAGGGGGTGGATTATCTAAATGGACGACTCAATAGGAATTTATTCACATTAGACTTGAAGATGACCATGTTATAGTCAGCCAGGAAGTAGACAAACTGTACTGTATTCCACATATGGACAGTTCTAGGAAAGAAACTCTGCTCATGGAATTTGCATTTAATTTTGGGCACAGATAGGGAGTGAGGAAAGTTCTATTTTTATATGGAATTCTAGCGATACTGTTCTCTTCTTCATTTCAAGCCAGCCGAGTCAGATGAACAAAATGGATTTGTCTAATTTCTGATACTCGCACTTGTTCTACTATTTCTTTAACCTGGACTTATGAAGTTCAAGTTAAAGAAATAAATTTACATAATACATGCCTGCCGAACCAACTTGCTTCATGTCCTTATGTTCCTGTTCTGTTTTAACAAAACTGTTAAAAAAACGTTGATTTTAATGTACAGGAGATATTGGTATTTTTATATGGAATTCTAGTGATATCATTTTGTTCTTCATTTTAAGTCAGCTCAGTCGAATTAGTATAAGGTGGAACGATAAAAGTGTCACCCTAAAGAAAACAACACTACAGCTTTATCTTAAAACTTTTATTGAAAATATCAATTCAGGTAACTTGATTATGTAGTTGAGCTGATATCTATTCAATAGAACCGCTTTCAGCCTCAATCGCTGCCTTGATACAGGTCCAGAAATGGGAGCATGCCTTTTGCATAAGCACCAGCAAGAGCTCGGAAAATACTTGGCAGATGGTGGCGATCAGGCTGGTTTTGGTGTTGTGGGAGGTCATGTTGGTGATGTTCGTGGCATATGATCAAACAAAGTAGTTCAGCAGGTTCAGATCGGGGGAGGAGGAGGACCAGTGAGAGAAAGGTACAAAGTTGTAGCACTCCTTCTGAAGCCAAGCCTGGGTCTCTTTGGACTTGTGGGCCAACACAGAGTCCTACTGCCACACCCACGGTCTGTCAGTGGCGACCTGATTACACCAGGGGATCACCACACTCTTCAGCACATCCAGGTACACTTTGGTGTTGACTTTCAAGCCGATTTCAAAGATGTGAGGTGGCATGATGTGGCCCTCACTTGAAGGACTACTACTCTGTTCTGTTTTATTTACAAGTAATTTTTGCGTGCTTTTATGCCCCGACTTACATAATGGTATGGTTGATTTGAATATTTCTGCACGTCCATATTTTTCCTAAGATCTGCAAAACATGAGTATGGGCATGCAAATTCAGTTCCAACCGAGATACAGATCTGACAATATTGTATATTGGAACTTTATGCCAGAGATTATGCTAACTAGCATGGATTTCAAGAGTACTACATTAACAGGGCTTTACGTTGTGAGTGAAACAGTCACATTTATAAGTGATTTTTCCAAGTGGCGGCTAGGAATCATAAAATGATTATCTTTTGGTGATTGTGTTTTTTTTTCATTGACAATCTTCCAAAATTCATTACTGGGTGAAAAATGCCTGTTCAACTTTCATTTTTTTCTTAATAAAACGAGCAAAATCAAATTATTCAAGCAATAAAAGTCTAATAGAACAATATACTCATTTTTTTTAATGAAAGCTGTTTGAAAAAAACAAAGAAAAAAGAAATTTAATTGTTTACGCCTTCAACATAAAATTTGGTGCATATTTACAATTACACTTATATTACGCTATATTTGTACATACAGTGTTTATGTTGTGAGCGAAACAGTCACATTTGTGAGTGATTTTTTCTCAAGTGGTGACTAGGAATGTTTACATTTCTGCTTAAAAAAAATATCTGAAGAATTTTGGATATTTATAACTTCAAGATTCAACATAAAATTTGGATATGTGCAGAAGTTTCTGGAATTTTAAGATAATTACGGGATAGAAATTACATCACGTATTCGGAGCAGAGAACAGAGTTTCAAGTTAGTCCAAGTCAAAGGAGTATCATGTCTGATAATGTAGATATCTAAGTGAATATTTCCTCTAGACCTGTCTGTTCATTTTTCAAAGGCAAAGTAAAAGAAGGAATTGATTTTAATCTCTTTTTCAGAAGGAATTAATTTTAGTGTCTCCCCTTCTGAATGAATTTTCTCGCACCAATAAAACCTTTAAAATCATAACATCACCATTTTTCCATGCAGGAGTTAAACAGGTAATCAACAGCCACCTAGACGATGCAGCCATACAGGGAATGGCACACATGGAAAAGTGACAATCAAAGAATCGAGACTAGATGGTGCCTAAAAGTTGAAAAAAAAAACCAAAACTATTATTAATTGATTTATTTCCTGATTGCTCACTAGTGATAACACACATGTGCAGCAAGTATGCATTTGTTGACGTATGTAAATGGTTCATTTAACATTTGTTTGTTGAAATTATACAACAAGACACTATATTACCTTTTTCATCTCTTTCCAGGAATTGTAGGGAGACGAGATTCAATTTCACGCTTGAATTAAAAGACTCAGATTTGATTACATTCCTACTATAATTAATACACACATGCAGAACCAACATATATATATATATATATATATATATATATATATATATATATATATATATATATATATTAGTGGCCTGGCAAGACCACAGGAGAGACAACCAAAAAAGAAGAAGAAGAAAAAAAACACTAAGCAAAATTCACCCAAACTAGCAAAGTTAAAGCTGATCTGCCAGGACACTATATGTACAAATGTAAGCAAATTTTGGTATAATTTATTGGTTTGAAAATATAGCTTCTTTTTTTATTAATTGTCTTAAAATTTTAACCAAAGAATAGTATTATAATCTTCAAATTTTCATGTTGTTTTGTTGCATAGAACCAAAGATACGAGCATTTCAATATTCAATTTTGCTACAAGTATAGATATATTCATATCTATATGTATATTTCCCCCAAACCATTGGCTTGATGGAGAGGAGACTAAAATTTGCTACTATCATTTCAAATAATCTGAAATAATAGCAAGGGGAGACTTGATTCCAAATATTTCTCATATGTTATATCTCCCCTCTTTTGGAAATAGGGCATGATTATGAATATCTCCAGTATCAAATAAATCTTATACACTGTGAAATTTACTTTATATAAGAAAACTAAAGACGAGAGATATAACATATAAGAAATATTTGGAATCAAGTCTTCCCTTGAAAACTGCCTGACTGTTCGCGGAATAAAACACAACAATCTATAAGCAGCGAAGTTCAATACTTTTGTTCATGGCGTGAAAAGAAAATAAGCAGTTAAGTTTGTTGAATAAACTCGGTTAATATAGCAAACGCGTGTAAGAAAAAGAAAGAAAGAAAAATAAAAGAAAAAAAAATAAAGAAAGGAAGTTAATAAGTAAATTGTTGCGCGCATAAATAATGAGGTAGCAACTCCAATTTAAGTAAAATTGATTTCAAACTCCAAATAAAACCACTCTCACTTAAATCCACGCAACAACTACGCACGTATTCGATTTTAATTTCAGTCTTCACATAAACAAAAACGCGTAATTGCAAAAAGTATCGTAAACTTAAAACGTACACATAATTACAAACACACACACACACACACACACACATATATATATTATCACGCAAACACGTGCATGTGCTCTTATTGCAAGAGATTGTTAAATTCATTTACTTTTGTACAAAAACTACTACTACTGAATTCGTTATGCGTATACAGATGTTGCGGACTATGCTAAATAATAAGTTTCATAACACACAAATATAAACGCGTTTCAGTTGCAAAGAAACAAAAACCTAACAACAACAACAACAACAACAAAAGTAATCTCTCCTATACATATATTTATTTCAGTGTTCATTGTAAGATGTAAATACCAACACATACACGCGCGTGCGTGCGTGTGTGCGGACACGCACACACACATAGACGAGCACATGTATTATTGCCAAAAACTACGTACGTGCCAACAATTGATCGTATACTGTCGTAAAGTTATTAATCGGTCAAATTAATATAAAAAAATAATATCAAAGATCAATAATTCATATATGGGTTTATACAACTGTTGTATACTTCATTTTATAATTATTTCTGTAAAAGATAGCAAATGCTGAAAAGTGATTTTCCATTGTGTTGGGAGGTTGGATTGGTTTTCGGCAAAAAGGCAAAACGAGGCTAAAGTGGCCGCTCTCTATTTCTGTCTCTCCCTCTCTCGAACCGACACAACAAATTGATGTTCACTAAAAATGACTTCTCCTTCAGAAAACCTCTTATTGTTTTAAATAGTTCGAGGGGATCTATGTAAGCCAGAATCAAATTCACGTTTTGTATCCTGTTGTTTTTTTTTGTTTTTTTTTTGGTTTCAAAATATTTTCGACGCAGCAAATTTGTTTTACGTGAACGACTGAACGAACGAAAGAAAGAAAAAAAAATAAGAAGCAAAAACAAGAAAAAGCCCCCTGTTTAATCGTGCTCTCTCCCCTAATATATATATATATATATATATATATATATATATATATATATATTATATATTTGTTTGTAAGGCTATTACCTCTGCATATTTTTACTAATTATAAAGCCAAAGAAAATAGTTATACCCAAATATACACACACACAAACACAAAAACTAACAAATATTTGGTATATATTTATTTACTAATTTCCATCGACGTCTCAACATTCTTCGTCTGGGGGGGTTGGTGTGTATGCACCCGACATCCTCAGCATAAACATATCGCCTTCGTAGACGCCCCCTCCTCCCGCAAGGAGTGAATAATAAGCCCCTTCTTGGGGGGGTGTTCACGTTGTCTAAGTCTATGTACTACGAGGGACATGATTTTAGGTGCTGAAGTAACAATTTGTAGTCTGTCCCCAATGTCGACGAACCCTGCAGGCTTTGGCCAATTTCCTAACAATAATTACATGCCGGGTATAGGTTTGCCATGTGCTGCCCATTTCTCTTCCATGGGTGGTTCGTCCGTACCCTCAAGCACAACTAACACCGTCTCTTCCTCGTACACTTCGACAGTTCTTTCGCCACCTGGCCCTCCATTGTCCTTATTTCTGAACTACGGTGGTTTGCCGTCTGCCCAGCACATTCAGACTGGTTTTACATTTACGTCGCCGACTCAGTCGTATTCTTTGATGGGATCTCCCCCTGTCTCCATAATGCACGCGGGTATTTCGCCACACAGTCAACATCTTAATATGCACTATCATCATGTCGGGTCAAATCCCTACCTACAGACTTCAACGGCCACCACACCGAGCACGGCTCCTGGAGTCGGAGTGACTTGGCAACATACAGTGCCGTCTTCTATGCCGTGGGTACAAACAAACTCCATTACACCAAATCCAGTATGTTTCAGCGATGTTATGTCTTCTTCGTCTATTATTACCGGGTAAGTATAAACAAATCACAAATTCTAAACTAAAAGCGTTTCTTTTTTTGTTGTTGTTTTGCTTTTTTTTTTTGTATCTTCCAATCAACAATTTTCTGTGATACTTTACAATATCTTCGTCACGAAAAAAACAAAAACAAACAAAACAAACAAACAAACAAAAAACGGTACTAGTGCAGTCACTGCAGTGCACTTATTGATCCGTGCTGAAATAACAACGTTATTTAAAAAGCCATTCTTAAGGTGAGGGGAGGGTGTTTTGTACCTATTCTATACTTTAACCTTACAATTGAATAAAAAAAAAAACATTAGTGCTAATGCACTTACTGATCCGCGCTATTTTTTAAATCGTATTTCCAAGTTTAATTAAAATTTTATGTTTTTTTTTTTCAATTGTAAGGTTAAAGTATAGAATAGGTACAAAACCCTCTCCCCTCCCCATGTTAAGAATGGCTTTGTAAATAATAACGTTATTATTTCAGCACGGATCAATAAGTGCACGCTGCACAACTAACTGCACGAGTACCAAAACATTGATATTTTTTTTTATCCAATTTAAACTTGGAAATACGATTTAAAAAATAGCGTGGATCAGTAAGTGCACTAGCACCCCCCCCAAAAAAAAACAATAAAAAAATAGCGTTTTATCATTTTAATAAATGAATATTCAAAAGATTACAGGGTACTCGTGCACTTATTGATCCATGCTGAAATAATAACGTTTTTTTTTTTTTTTTTTTTATTTAGAAAGCCATTTTAAACATGGGGACGGGAGGGTGTTGTTGTTACCTATTCTGTACTTTCACCTAACAATTTAATTAAAAAAAAATGATCGCTAAACTTTAAACTTGAAAATATTAAAAAAAAAAAAAACGCGGATCAATAAGTGCACTCAGTCAGTACTGACTGAGTTTGTCCCGAGTATCGACGGATAATCCGAAGTTAACTCTGGAAATGGCCGAAGCAGTTTACGGTTCGAAAGTCAATTTATTTTTTTATTTTTTATATTTTTAATTTTGGTAAATTTTTACGGTGCTTATGGACTTTTGTTTCCGTGTTATTTTTAAACAGTCTTTCAGGTTAAATTCAAGTTTTACGATATCTTTAGTTACAAAACACCTTCCCATCCCTATGTTAAGAATGGCTTTCAAAATAATAACGTTATTTCAGCACGGTAACAAAAACGCATCAGTACCATATTCACTTTCCACCTTAATTACTTTTAAAATGACAACTTTCTAGGTTTTCGGGTATGCTGAAAACGAATATCGCATTTGAATTCTCCGCACAGTAAGCAATGTAATTCCTTATGTCATAAGTGGTGGCTATTGTTGTAGGCGCGTATATTTTTCGTATATTCTTGCACCTATAATAATGGTCACCATGTATAACATAAGGAATTATATTGCTTAATATGCGGAAACTTTAAATGCGATATTCGTTTTCAGCATACCCTAAAACCTTTAAAGTCGACATTTTAAAGGTGATTGTTAAGATAGAAAGTAAGTAAAAAATTTACCAAAAGTTGCATTTTTATTTTTAAATTAAATTCAAAGCAAACAAAAAAGAACTCTAATTCTTAGTATAAGATCTGCTTTTCTTTTTTTTTTTTTTTCCTCGTGACTTTCAAATCGTAAGCTTTCCAGCCAGCACTAACTCTGAATTGTCCATCAAAGTACTGAAATCCTCTGGATTGCTCATTCATTACAAATACCAAAACAATAACAAAACAAACAAACAAAAACTGTAGTACTTCTGCAATTTGCAGACTACTGAAATAACTTTATTTTTTAGAAACCCATTCTTAGCATGGGGAGGGGACTTTAACTATTTTGTACTTTCACCTAATAATTTAGAAAACTTAAATTCATTTTTTACGGTATCTTTTAACTCGAAAAATCTATCTAAAAACATGGCACGGCCTGTAAACTAAACTGTTTACCCCACTCCTCTTATCAATCACAAAATACGTTTTTGGTCTTCACTTCTCGCTCAACTAACAACTTTTGCTTTGGCGATTCTTTCCCTTAGCCCTATCATGAGACAAGTCTCTCGTCATTTTCCAATTCTTTTCAAGAGTGACGGGGGGGGGGGTGTATTCCAGTAGTTATAAACTCTTGGAATCGCATGCATTCCAATAGCAAACAAGTAAACGTAATAACTATTTTAGTAATTGCACTCTTATTTGGTTTTATTCAAAATCAGCACCTCTGTGGTTAACGGTTTTCAAAAGGCTTTCTGCTGTCCTGTCGGCTGGATAGAAAAAGCCTTTATATTTAAAAAAAAAAATGTTTTTTAAACCATGAGTTACATTTTTTTTTTTTTTTTTTTTTAATCAAACATCTTAAAAGACGTGGGAGGGATTTTTAATAAAGTTTTTTTTTTTTCGTTCAGTCGACAGGACGGAAAAAAGCCTTTGTCAACACAGTGCTCATCTTGAAGAAAGCCACTTATTTATTAAAATGCATTGTAATAGTCAATGGTACAAAAAAATTTTACGACGTGCCCCAGCATATTATAAACACCCCAACTTCCCCATGTTAAGAACGGCTTTCGGAATACCCCCCCCCCCAACCTCGAAAGCCGTTCTTAACATGGGGAGTGGGGATGTTTATTCCGAAAGCCGTTCTTAACATGGGGTGCTTGAGGGTGTTTATACGACGCTGAGACAGGTCGTAAAAAAATACCCCCAAAATCAACTATTTACAAAATAAGGTATTATCATGGCGGGACTTTTATAGAAAGACGTATACAAATAAATAAAACACTTCATGTTTTATATATTTGTTTTACCAAACGACGTGTATGGTGTGCAACTACCACAAACCATACACTCAACAGTGCAATAACACATGCTCCTATTTACTTGACCACGAGAGCAAAGTTTAAAACAAGGTCTACTTTTAATGTGCAGGAAAATTTAGCTACTCCGCTTCCCCAAAAATACACTTGCGAAGAAAAAAAAGGTAAACAAATGTTACAGATCAGATACAAGGCCATCAAAACTTTGTAGCGTGGAATCGATGGTGATTCTCAATCTTTTTAACTAGATGCATTTTGACCCATTCATCCAAGTATTCGCTTTTTGTCTCTTCCACCGTTTGTGCAAAGAAAATTCACAGAAATGAAAGACTCTTTAAGATACTAAATTTTCAAAGCTAGAGCACCTACCTTGAATGAATTTCTCGATCCAGTCACTGACTGCAGAAGCGATGGACCTCTGCCTGTCACCAGGGCTGTTAGTAGCCTCTCCGAGTATTCCATCCTTCTTGATTGGATGCAAATGAAGGATTTGGAAGAATAGCAACTATCTGTATCACCGTACGATTGAAAATTTCTTATAAAGTCCATGAGAAAAATGGAGTTGAATCGGTAATTTATTTTATACAAGTTTTCAATTGGGACTTAATTCAAACTCCCTACAAAGGGGATTCATTCACAGAAGCATGAGTTCTGTGAGAATAAAGCAGGGAAATTTCTCTTGAATTAGAAATTAACCATAACACATCCTTATGCAGTAAAGTCGACTTGGAAACTGAAACTGCACCTTTGGTGTGTCATGCGTCTACATAAAAAAAAGGGAAAAACGTTCAAAGGCAACTTGCAAAATGCAATGGCGGAAATGCTCCAGACAATGTGAATTCCGACACCTTCAAAAAAAAAAAAAAGAAAAGAAAAAGCAAGATCTATGAATATTCATTACTTTTTTTTAACACTTGTGGAATAATAAAATGTCCCTCCATTTTTTAATTGTATAATTTACATTTGAACCTCTTTAAATTTTTTTAAAAAAATTTTAATTAATGTTTTTAAGTGATGCTAGTCGAGGAAGGAATACTACATGTTTCATAGAAGTAATGTAAAAAAAACGTTTGTTTTAAATTTTACAATCAAGAATAATTTTACAACACGTAATGTACAATTGATTGTTTTAACTCAACGTTATAAGAATCGAAGAATTATTATTTTTTTTTTTTTTAGTCTCAAGACATATCTTCTCTTTAAACTAAATGAGACACAAGAAGCTTTGTTTACAAGTGCTTTACATAACATTAGCAAAAGAGCTTTAACTCTTACAATCTGGATAAAGCCAATCTCCACAAGTCTCTTTTTCAGAGACTCCCACATAGTCAAAACCACATCTGTTGTATTCATCACAACATATCATTGAAGAAGAACCATCATTTCTACCCCTACCTCTTCTTCAAATTCAGTCCTTGCATGATCTGCAGAAGAAACTTCCTTAATATCTAAGGGATAGAAATGTTTTAGGGGACGGATTTGTTTACAACCATCCCTTGATATACAGCTGGAAATGAACTCGCCCATGAATGTGAAAAAGAACTTTACCAAAATTCCAGAATGACCTGGTCTGTTTTGGCGACTTCACCAAACAATACCACCGACTGATATTTTCTCAGTACAATGACTTGTATTTCTGTCCTTTTCTCTTAAAGAAACGAGATAATTATTTTGCCAGACTCCTTGCTTAATTGAAGAGATCCCAACAATTCAATCTTTCTTGGAGGATAAAGACAGAGATCATCAACTGCATGAATTCTCAGCAATAAATATGGGTTGCAACCAGTTCGCAAAAATTGGTTTGAAGTCAAAATATTTAGATCCTTGCCAGAAGAATTAGTGTAGTGAGTGGTCTGTCATTAACAGCTTTTTCAATAGTGCTTCTACACAATTGGGACAGGATTTTGTAGTCGATAAATCGAGTTTTCAGATAAAAAACAATGGTTTCAACTGAGTTTTTTGTTAATTCTAATAAGTTACAATGGTAACTTCCAGGTTATGGAGTCGGAATTACCTGAATATTACTGAATTATTAAGAAAAAAACCCCAACTTTAATCGTGTTAACATGTGAAAATTTTCTGCCATCTTGTTCAAATCGAAACGGAAAATTACCCCCCTTTTGAACTCTCCTGTGTTTTACAATCGTTTTCATCAAATTCTATTTTTTATTTTCTTTAATAAATAATTTTCTATCTTATCGATTTTCGTAATTTTGGGATATAATTACCTTAAAAATATGAGGAATACGTAGATACCATTGTTTTCATGTGAAATTCAGGATTATGATTTCCAAAATTTTGTCCCAATACTGTAGAAGCGCCTTTTCGACATCTGAAATGATTGTTATTCTAATTTCTTCCTTCCAATGAACTTGTTTGTTGAAGCCATCGTAAGTGAATTGTTCAGCATGATACTTGAGTATGAAACTAAAGATGAACAGGTATTAAGGCCAAAGATGATCGACTTATACCTGAAGTTATGCAGATGATCACGATCCTTCAGAAAAACATAAAATCGATTTTTTTTTTTTTTTTTTTTTTTTTAATGCTGACTTCTGCATCTTGTTTAATAACATGATGATGATGAGGGGGATCCAGTAATAATTTTTGAAGTCTTTCCGAGATACATATATGGGTTCTATGATATCCATTTTTTTCATATTTGCCTGAAGACATTTACATAGTCTTCATATAATCTTTTTTTAAAGAGTCCACCCGTTTTCAAGGAAGAGAAGTAGTTTGACTCCACTTGAGATATTATGTTCTTATTCCAAGACACATCAATGTGATGCTTTTCTTCCTTGAAAACAATAGTTTAAAACTTGAATTTTGTTCTCATCATAGAACAACAGATTGGTGTCTCTGTCTATACCAAACGAGTCAGGAGAAAAACTCTTAATTCAACCGTGGATGCCTCAGATTCCATGTTGACCATGTTGGTTAGCCGGCAAGATGGTGAACATTTTTGGTAGACCATTTTCCTGCGTTTTTGGGCAAAGAGGTGTCACCATATTAGATTTAACAATTTCTGGCGCATTCTCAACTATCGTTCTGAGCGAAGGATATTTCTTCTTGGGTCTATCCAAGCTCTCACCGACTCCCCATGTGAATGCTAAATCTTCTTGGCAAATCACAACATGCTCATCAACCATACATTTAGTTATTATCTGGTCTACTAGACCTTCATAATCTACTAGCAATCTTTTAATGTTAGAGACAGAACTTATTGCCAATAGGCATGTTTGCCTTGTTCACTTTCGTGATGATAGAGTTCAAAATAAATTTCGTGGTCTGGTGGAGGATGCCCTTTTCTCTTCCCTGCAGCCTCTTTCTCACAGAGGAGATATTGCAAGCCTGTCTCTGCTTTATCGTTATTTTCATGGCAAGTGCTCAACTGTGGTTCCCCCTCGCCAAACTTTTGCGAGAAACACTCATTTAGCTGAAAGCGCTGTCAATAATTCCCCCCATTCTTTATCTCTGCCTAAACCTAAATGTAGATTCCATGAACAAAGTTTATTTCTTGGAACTGTCTTCCGTTTGCCTGCAATACAATATGGTTATCTTCAGGTCCAGCATAAGCAAGTTCTTGATGAACTTAAGTTAACATAACAAATTTACTGAATTTCCATTACTAACGATTACTATATTGTCTAATTGACTACTGTACACTTTTTAACACTTATCCTCATCCTCAAGTGGCCTCTGGGCCTTGATAAGTGGTGATACCTATGTAAAAAAGTCTTTTATCAAGATTTTTTTCTCGATGGAAACATTTTCACAACTTAAAATTTCTATTAAATTTGAGCTTTAGATAAAATAACCCAATTTTCACACAAATAATTATCCATAACATTCAATTTTGCAGAAGTAAGGGAACATAGTTATACATGGATAGAAGGAATTATTTAAAATTTCTTAGGTGATTGTACAGAAAATAGTTAAAACTGAATTTAAACATTAGATGGGTTAACCACGGCCACCGATGAATTCAATATTCGTCGATTGTCTTTTTAAAAAATATATATATAAATTAAAAAATAAAATAAAACAAAAAAAACTGTTGTAAAAAATGCTTCTAACTTTAAAATATTTGAAAATACTCATTGAAAAGTTTTATTCATTATTAAAAGAACGGACTGAAAAATATTCTCATATAAAAATTGTTTGTTAAGCAGTTTAAAAAAATAAATGAAATGAAATATTCGACCTCCTTTGATATAAATAAAACAAGTTCACTTACCATTATATTTTGTTAGATTAAAATTATCCCAATGTGCAATTATGATAATTGTAATAATGATCTAAATGGAGAATTGTTTTTTCTCTTTAGGAGAATAAAAAACATAATCACAACAGCCACAAATATAAGACAATGAAAAATATTTTTTATGGCCACACGGTTAAACACCAGAAGCTTTAAGCACCTTCGTACCTTTACCTACATGTTGATCTACTAACGATGTCACTCTGTCATGTTCATTGGCCTGCTCTCTCAGTAGCCGTGAGTTAACCCAGCAAATTTCAGCAAACGTCAAAGAAATATTTTACATATTTTTCTTTTTAATATGAGTGTTTATTATTTATTCACCATCCAAAATCAAATGGTAACGTGTTTAATCCTTATTAAACAACATTTGTAAACCATAAAGTTTGTGTGTGTGTGTGTGTGTGTATATATATATATATATATATATATATATATATGCACAAGGAAACCCATCATAATATCACAAAGGATGAACAACAGGCCATAAAATCATTACAGAATAATGATCTCATCACCATAAAACCAGCAGATAAGGGAGGAGCTATCACTATCATGAACACAAATGATTACATAATAGAAATAAACACACAGCTAGCGAACAGAGATTTCTACAAACCACTCCTCAGTGATCCCAGTAGCACTTTCAAATCTGAACTAAACACCCTAATCAGCAGTCTAGACCAAACCATTAGGACACCGGTTGAAAAATTAGTACCAGAACATCATAATCCGGCTGTCTTTTACACTATCCCTAAACTTCATAAACTCCCGAAAATAGTCAGCAACATACTCGCACACCTCCCATTTGAAGACACGGGAAACACTGAGGCATCGGTTACCGAACCCACAGACATATACCACATAGCTAAGGCTCTTCAAATCCATCCACCTGGCAGACCTATCGTCTCGGGCATCGGGACCCTCACGGAGAAGATTTCGGGATACATTGACAGCATCCTCAACCCATTGATGCCAAACATACCCAGTTATATTAAAGACACGACACACTTCCTACAGATCCTACGTGACATCGGTAACTTACCAGACAATACAATACTCGTCACGATGGATGTTTCCTCTCTCTACTCGAATATTCCACATGAGGAAGGAATATCCGCATGCAGGAGTTTTTTTACAAACCCAGAACTTACAAGACACCCGCATCACAAACATATGCAGCATTATAGAGTACATTCTAACACATAACAATTTTACATTCAACAACAGACACTTTTTACAAATAAAAGGCACAGCCATGGGAACTAGAATGGTTCCCAGTTATGCCAACATCTTCATGCACACATTCGAACTAAAATACATACACACACACCACCACACCACCTCAAACCGACACACTATTACAGGTATATAGACAACATCTTTGTCATTTGGCCACACGGTGAAAAGACATTGATGAACTTCTTCCAACATATAAACAACTGCCATAATAGTATAAAATTCACAATTGAACATTCAACCACGCATATCACATTTTTAGACGTTCAGATTAATATTTCAAATAATCATATCACCACATCTCTACACACAAAACCGACCGATGGACACAATTACCTACATTTCGAAAGTTGCCACCCAATCACAACGAAAAAGTCAATCGTATACAGTCAATGCCTGCGCATTAAAAGGATATGCACAGACCCATCCAATTATGACATACAGGTAGGCATCTTAATCAACCACTTCCTTCGCAAAAACTACCCATTCAAAATATTAAAAAAAGCCATCAACAGAGCATCACACATTAGCAGACACAATACAAAAACAACAAAACATCCACACGAATACCTATGGTATTTCACTTCAATAATAACACCAAACATTTATACAACCCCATGAAACAGATGTTCAAACAATTACAACAGGACCCCACACTCAACACAATATACAATAAACCACCCATTTGTGCCAAACGACAACTCCCCAACTTACGTTCCTTACTCACATCCACTCGGATTAACCGCACCCAAACATCTCAAGGAAACAAACCTTGCAATAGACCCAGGTGTCTAATATGTACACATATTAACACCAATAGCACATTCACTCCTCCAGGCACCAACGTCCATCTCAAACTTCCCCCTCTAAATTGCAATAGCGCAAATGTAATATATCTGTTATACTGCACAAAAGGCAACTACGTGGGGGAAACAGGCCTGGAGTTCCGCCTACGTCTTAATAACCACAAACATACCATCAGAGATAAATCTACACAGCATCCAGTAGCTATCCACTATAATTTCCCTAACCACACAATAGACAATATCAGATATATCCTCATAGCATCCAATTTTATTACACAACACCAGAGACGAAAATATGAAAAAAATTAATTCTAAAACTCAACACGCACACTACAGGCCTTAACAAAAACCTAGGACTACTCAGTGACTACAATTTTCATAACTACATAGATATTCTATAAACATTTCCTTAGGACTAAAATGCACGGTGAGATGGGGTAACTCTTTCCGAAATCTTTACATTTTCCCTAATGTTTTCTTTCTTTATCATCTCATACACATGGCATATGTATGTGTGTGCGTATTATGTACGCATATTTGTATGTATTTGTGCGAGTGTATGTGCACGCGTACCTGATAGTGTATATACACGTCAGTATATGTATGTGTATGTATATGTATGTGTATATATATATATATATATGTATGTATATTTGGATATATGTGTATGTGTGCGCATATATGTGTGTATGTTTTCAAAACACATTTTCTTTGAGTTAATTTTCTTCATATTACCGTATATGTATATGTGTATATAAGTGTATGTATTTCTCGCACACCTATACTTCTTTTCCTGTCACTCTCTTCTCCTCTTCCTCTCTCTCTCTCTCTCTCCCTACATTCGCTTATGTAAACTTATATGTATATATGTACAGCTGTCTCTACGTGTAAATGTATGCGCAAGCATTTATGTATGTACATGTATGTCTGTTAGTATATGTATATATGTATATATGCATGCATTTATGTATGCATATGTGCATATATACATTATATATATATATATAATGTATATATTTGTACATGTGAGTATTTGTTTGTATACGTATGTACATGTACATATTAATATACATATTAATAAAAAGTAGCGTTTCGTTTTTGTCTTAAAACGGTTGAATTTAGAAACGACGTTTTCGTTCTTTTTCGAACGAGAAATAGCCGTTATATTACAAATGAGCATCATAGCGTTTCTCCTCATAACGTCTTATATCCTTTGAATTCTTATTCTCTCTTAGAATAAATAATATCGTTAGAATTCAAAGGATTAGACAGTTAAAGACGCGTTTCTCATTTTTATTTACTGTTTAATTTTTAATTTTTCGTTTGTATGTATATATGTACTGTGTGTATGTGCGTACTTATATGTTTATATATTTAAGACTGACGTGGCACCTTCTCATTGGCTATACCTCCTTCTCCTCCTCCTTCTCCTCCTCCTCTACCTTCCTTCCTTTTCCATTCCCCTTTTCCCCGTGCATCCTCATACTTTCACTACACCGATGAAGACTGAAGGATCGGTCGAAAATTATGTACTTATATAATAAAAGTTTTTAAATTTTTTTTCATAATATTATTATTTTGTATTCCTGCACGTCACCAATTAAAAACGAATAAAGAAAAGTTATAATCTTTTATACTTTTCGCATTCTTTTTTATTCATATATATATATATATATATATATATATATATATATATAATTTTTAAAATAAGATTAATTAATGAGACATCCAGAGGAACAATCTAGTTGTTTCTGCTAAAATAAACAGAATGCACACTTCTGCAAAAATTCATGAAAGATTTTGGAAGATACAAAATTCACAAAGCTAGGACACTTACCTTGAATAGATTTCTTGATTCACGCAGTGGTTGCAGCAGAAGAAAAGCACCTTGGTGTGCCAGAATACCCATCCTTCTTGACTGATGCAAATCAAGAATTTGGAAGAATAGTGATTATCCATATTGCTGTACAGTTGAAAAGTTCTTATAAAGTTCATGACAGGAATTGAACCAAAACAGTAAACTCTCTAGAACGAGTATTCATCCATAGAAGTAGGAGTTTGCCTGAATGCGTTCTGCAAGAATAAGGCAAGAAAATTTCCCTTAAATTAGGGATGACTATAACAAGTTCTTACATGGTGAAATTGAGTTGAAAACTGAAACTGCGCCTTTGGTGTGTCATGCATGTATATAAAAAGAGCAAAAAACATTCAAAGGCAACTCCCATAATGAAACAGCGGCGGAAGTGCTCTAGATAATGCAAATTTCAACATTCGCTCATCACTTTCATTTCAGCAATCATCACAATACCACATTTACTCTATGGAATATCTTAAAAAAAAAAAATACAGAATGGTTTTAAATGAATTTTGTTTGCAAAACCCCATCCAAAAAGAACAAAATAAAAGATAATATTATGGTAAAAGAATTATTTTCTGGATTGTTTACAACAGAAAACGAATAGATTAATCTCTGAGTGGGGGTGATATTTAAGTGGAAGCAAATGAAATGGAGTTTGTCTTTAAGCCGAACAAATAATTGTATTTCAGATACATGCAGACTTACTGCATCTCTTATATTTGGTTGGTTGGTATCTTTCCCAAGTGCACCCCGCACTAGTTGTTATCACTGGGGCTATGACAACAGCATATTCTTCTCATTGTTTTGACTCTCGAGTATATATCCGACACTGTTAATCAACCGAGAACCACATAACTCTATATAAAATGTAAGATATCAACAGAAACACACTCTAGAATCAAAAGAATATGTTGTTGTCATAGCCCTAATTATAACTGCTGATTATCTCGATAGAATGGAGTTTCATTATTTTTTGTTTACAAATTAATTTAAGATAATCATTACTGTTATCGAGGAAAGGAAATCTTAATCTTAGGACAAAAGTAATTGACAGCATGCAAAAGCAATTGATGACATGACTTTTTAAATACGGTTTGTTCTCTTCTTCCCAACCACTCAGCATTTATCTCTCGCCCACCGCGATGGGGATGTGGCACAAGGTCAGAAGGTGGGAAAATGGGCCAGCGCCACAAGAGGAGGAGCACTTTGGCCCTGTAAAAATAAGCCTGAGTAGGCCTATTGGTATTCTCTAGTGAAGGTTCCTCAGACAAAAAGTGATAAATTTACTCCTCCCAAAAGTCAGGAGGCAAAAACATTTGTATCAGTCTGACAATAAAAAAGCCACCGAAATGGCCCAGTTTGTGTTGAACTGATTGGTGAAGTCGGAACCTCGACTGATATACTACGAGATACATCACATTCATGGTGCCGAACATTTGACCGTTCTCTCCAATTCAGTCATTTTATAAACTTTCTTCTCCCAGATATGCAAATAAATGCATTTCAAACCACTGAAATGCTGTTTGAAAATTTGTCAAAAAAACAATTTATTTTGCTTTAGCTACTTATTTGTGACATATTTGCATTACTTTTTTTAATGGGATACAAGTATTTTAAGTTATTTTTTTAATGGGATACAAGTATTTTAAGTTATTTTTTTAATGGGATACAAGTATTTTAAGTTATAGATATGGACTAGGCCTAGCCGTTCTTTTCAGATACAGGAAGTAAGGTCTGTAATATAAACTGGCTGTGACTGAAGAAAATGGTTAATTTATTTATCTCAGAAATTTCTTACTAAGTAGAAGTTAATGTCCTTAATAATGTTGGGTTAAACATAGATGAAAATAAGATAACGAAATACCGTCTTTTGACATGAAAAGAAACTGGAATCTTAGGAAGATCTCCATCATTCTGTAATGTTGTTACATGTCAACACGGACCTTCACATTGCACGCATAGTCATAGTCATAGTTAGAAATTATTTTCTATCTGTTAATTTAAAGGCTTCAAAATCACGTTATAGTTTTGTATGTTCATAGAAAAATCATTGTGACAATTACATTTGTGCTTTAAAACCAAAGCAAAAGCATTCATTTCGATCATGTCTCTATTTTATTAAGGAACCAAAAAAATAGTTTGACAAAATAAATCAGAAATTTAAGTTCGACAGACTTATCTACACCAGTTAAAAACAAATAGTAAACATTGACTTCCATATTTTTATTTTTTTAACTACTGTTCTCATCTTGAGTGTTATTTGCACAATGTTTCAGCCGATCTAACTTCAGACCTCTTTCAGATGTACTGGGTAGAAGTCCTAAGTAATTTGCAATTGTATTTTGAGTATTGCCACACTAAAGATTGAACCTTTAACCTCCAAAATGTGTAACTTGTAATTGGCTAAGAGGACAAGAGTATGCTACTCCCATGGATTAAATAAAGGGTTCTGTCCAAAATTTCATGAACATCCAGAGTTCAATAGAAAGATTCCTAATTCATATTATTTGGATTCTTCGGACTACTGTCCTCATCTTGAGTCTTATTTGCACAATGTTTCGGACGATGTAACCTCTGACCTCTTTCAAGCGTATTTTATCAAACTTGAGAATTTTTCTGTCGGAAAGTGGAGAGTAAGACAACTCAAAAAAGCAACGCGTTTGCTGGGTGACTAAGCAGACCTAGTATAGAATTTCACATATAGGAGCCGTTAATTATGAATAATAGATAATATATAGATAGTAATAAAGTTGGTCGAAATATATATATATATTTATATATATATATATATATGGAGTAGTAATAAATAGTGGTATTTACATCTAGAGACAAAAATAGGTTTAAAGTTACTAAAATTTGTAGTAGAGTTGTCTGCAAGTCTAGAGTACTTGGTGAAAGTCAGTTGTAAAAATTACATTCCTGGAGCTTGAAGGTTCATTCCTCAATGAGAGCAACCCAAAAAATACAATTGCGAATTGCTTAGGGCTTCTACCGAATCATGGCTGATGGAACGAAAGCATGCTACTCTCATGAATTAAATAAAGGGTTTTGTTCCCGAGTTTGACAGAAAGATTTCAGAGTTCAACAAGATCCACGGTTACATTGTTCAGAGGTTACATTAATCAAAGCGTTAAAATAACACTCAAAATGAAAACGATAGTCTAAGTAATATATATTATCAATCATTATCTCAAAAATTCAGAAACTTTATGATTTTGTTAATAATGTCAATATTTGTTAATGGAATAACAGTTTAAATTAAGGAATATAAGACAATGGAGACATAGATGTGATACGTTCAAGGAAATTTGCTAATGAGCAGAGCGTTTCTGATATCAACTAAGGGAAGAGTCTATCAGGCATATTTACTCTGTGATAATATATAGAAGGCCAGCGAAAGATTTCGACATGTGTTGTTGCCTGGAGAGAAATGATATGAGAATGATACAATGGATGTGTAATGTGTGTTGTAAAGGCATGCTTAGATCTGATAATTTTAGAAGAAAACTGTTGGTTTGGTCACATTTAAAGAATGGAGAGTTTTTGGGTTAGATGTAGAACAATTGTGGTAACATGGTTAGCAGCAATGGAAACCTGAGGAAATGATAAAATTAGATTTGAGAAAAAGGAGCAAAGACCCAGCAGAGATAGATTTGTTTAGAAGTCAATTTATAAAGCTATCTAGCACATGCCAGCCTGTAAACCTTTTTTTATATAATCAATAATGAATTTTAAAATCGATTAATATATATATATATATATATATATATATATATATATATATTTTTCTGAATATTTCTATGCAATAAAAAAATATATAAATGGCATATTATGCCTATTGAAAATGTGCTAGCTAACCAAAATCTGTCGCCATTTCTTTGACAACATAATTATAATTGAACCATCTTTAGTATCACATTTTCTGTCGATATAAAGCATTTCGAATCTAATTTGGTAAATTTGTACAAGTACACCCTCTGCTAAATTACCTCTATAATAAAATGATATTCTACTCTTTTTTTATTATTTTTTTGTTTAGGTAATTATATATGAACACCTTGAAAAACTTGAAAGCAAAAAAACAATTATTTTAGAATTTAGTGTTTATCAGTTTTGTATATACAAAAGTTAGAATTGCCTCGCCATAGGAGATAGTTACAATAAATTTATATATAAAACTAATCCCTTACCCTAAGTTCTAAAATGATTTTATTTTTTTTTCTGTCAAATTTTTATTTTAATGTTATAAGATAGTAAAGTCTGCCATTCTTTAAATATTATGAATAAAAAAAATTGTCCAGTGTCTGTATATTTGTTTTTTGCTCTTTCAAGTTTTAAAATAATTTCTGGTAGGAATTAAAGATTAAAGACAAAAAATTAACCAACCAACCAACCAACTAACCAACCAACTAATCTATTATTACTACATTCAAGATTTTTTTTTTCTCTATGCCTCATGAAAACTAACCCCATAAATATAAACAATGTCAGCTCACATTCATTTCAATTTATGAAAACCCCATTTGCATCTAATTTTTAACATGTCTAGACACATTTCACCCATAACATTTGATCCTCTGTGACAGCCACCTTATCAATTTGTCTGTGCATAACATCAAATGGAATTTCCATTTAATCATAGTTTCTTCCCAAGAACTTCTGACCACAGAACTACTTCCCTGAAGGCTATAGTTGTCTTTAAATCCAATGTTAATAAATACTCATTATAAACCATCCTCATGAATCAAATTTTGCTCATCCCATTCTTTATTTACAATTCTTTCATAATATTCTTCATCCTGCAACTGCCAATCCATCCATCCATCTCATTAATCCTTGAGTGTCTTTTAACCTTAATAAGTGTGGATTCATTAGTAAAAAAAAAAAAAGAAGCACAGTTGCAGTGTAGTAATATTTCATCAGAATATGAGGATTTAATATGACTATATCGAGGTTCTATAAGTAATTTTATCTTTAGTTAACCTTCGACAACTAAATATTTTTGTTTACCAGTCAAATAGAAAAGTTACTAGCCAAATCTACATAATTTTTGGAATATGACATCTTTGTTCCGTAATGAGTATGTACTTCATAAAGATTTTTCTATATTTTTCTTTATATATATATATATTTTGGTAAGTGTAATTTTAAATATGCACTGAATTTTATGTTGCGACTTGAAGGTATAAACATTTGAATTTCTTCAGGTGTTTTTTAAATCGCCTTTGCTTAAAAAAATAAGTATATTGTTTTTTTTTAAACCTTTTCTTGTTTAAATAATTTGACTTTGCTTGTTTTATTAAAAAAAAAAAAAGGTTGAAAAAACATTTTTTACTCGGTAATGAGCTTTGGAAGATTGTTGATGAAAAAAACACAATCGCCAAAGGATAAGTGTTTTATTAGTTCTAGTTGTCACTTGAAAAATCACCCACAAATGCAACTGTTTCACTCGCAATGTATATACAGATATAAATAATTTACTGATAGCACTCTCTTCCTGGGAGTTCAACATGTAAACTCATTCGCCTATCATCCTCGGATAACATAAATTGGAATAAGTACATAGAAAATGCTGCCACGTCTGGCTGCCACATCTGTTGTAAAGGAGGTATGCTTCCTCTATTAGGTTACTTGTCTTGAGGCGACATTGATCTAGGATGGGTTGGGCCGGCTCCTCCCATAGAACACACAGCATCCTGGATGAATGCAGATCATGTATGACTGTCCACAGCAGCCAATATAGTGTTCATGGGAGGTTCTGTCTGTTTAACTTCTACTCTATTGGGTTAGAAACTTTCTCACACATGCCAGTATCTCTATATCTCTACAGAGCTACCATTCACCAGTGTATGTGATATTGTTGATGTATATGGGCTAGTGCACTGCTAGCTTCTTCATCTTAGACAGGATGCAAAAACATTTCTACTTACTATAGAGATCCCTAGATGCTGGAAGTTGTTTAACTTTGGTAGGTTCTTTACTGGGACCGCTTGCCTTTGGGAATTACTTCCTGCTCTCTGTTTCTCCAACCATATCAAGGTCTTGGATATGACTTTAAACTATATCCAGTGGTGAGACCCTAGCTTGCGGGCTTTGGGGAGTGTGGAGCCACTCTTTAATTACCATTGCTCCCAGGTCCACTTTGACCCGGAGTGGTAGTACCTGTTAGGGTCTCAACTATGCGTTAAATAGAAAACCGACTTGAAACAAACAAATATATTCTATTAAAAATTTTTTCTTCAAAATCTTTGTATTTGGCATTAAATAACCTGAAAAGGGTTGATATGCCATAAAACAAAAACAACCAACCAACCTTATCAACATAAAGAAATTTAAATGTAAACAAATATCTTACTGCTCAACTCCCCAACCCGATTGTCACTCTATAAATCTGTCCCATATCACTCTAACCTCTTATGCTTCAGTGGCAATATGCCTTGTTTGGGAGCGAATAAAAGTTATTTAAAAAAAAAAAAAAAAAAAATCTAACTAGATTAATATGTAAAATCTGAACCATTCTGATTTTGCCATGTATTTAAATGTAATCCCTCCCCCAATCAAAACCAATTTATCTATATAAAAGTGAAATTGTCAGTGTTGTTTGTGTGTGTACATTTCCCTACCAACCTACTCTGATTTGACATAAGGGGTATTGACATTTGGGAAAATCTTTTTAATCTGTTTTCAGCCAGAAATTTGGCTGTCAAGGGAGAGAAAGGATACAATAGCTGTTTAATGTGATTCTTAAAGACTTAGAGCTGATTACTTCAGAGGTAGGTTAAATCTGGACAGTATAGGAACATGTATGCAAAACCAGGAGACTTTGATGGTATGGTCACATTGAAAGAATGGATGAAAGTTCTTGGTTTACTACTTGTAGAACAGTTAAGCTATCAGGTCCATTTCATAGAGAAAGATCAAGGAAAACATGGAAGACAGGGATAAAGACCTGGGGAAACCTTAATTATTTAGGAAGTCATTCTAAAAATCCATCTAGCATGCCAGCATGTAAAACCGATGTGATGATGATGTCAATGCATATAATTTAAAAGTTTAACTGATTTATTGTTATACATTCTTCCTTTCTCTTCCACATCAGATGTGAGTTGCACGTTGGCCATGATAGCACAAAGTAACTGTTTCTAGTGGTTCTGATGTGCTTGTGAATATTGGTAATTGATTTGGACTAGCCAACTTTTTGCTTTATTATTGCTGCACCACGTTCTTTGCCATTAAAAATAAGTACTTTGCTTAAATTCCTTTCAAAATGTGCTTGTCCCAGCTTGGATGATTGGTATCATGGAGGTATTTTTCCAATGTTCTTAAAAGAAAAACTGGCTTATGTCATTAAGATAAAAAATATACAACATTGTGCAACCTATTTCAGTTATCAGATAAACAATTTTGTGTTTAAATTAAAATTTTTCTCCTATTTTAAAAAAAATAATTGCATATAATAGTCTTTATTTGATGTGTTTCTTCCATATCAGATGTAGGTTGAACATTGGTGGCACTTTGTCTATGAAAATGTCATTTATGTTTGCTTTTGATGTGCTTTTGTTTGAGGTCGTATTTGATTTCAAGTTATTTTAAGTCTTTCTTGCCTTCAACTCGGATGTTGGTACATCTGTTTATCTAACCAGATCTTCAGGCAACATGTCCATGCTAACATAGGCACTTGCAATGCAGAACTCACTTGAGTCTGAGTACCTTCAGCTTTAATAGCAAGGAATCAGAACTATCTCTGCCATCAAATCACACACGATAAATCCACCAAGCCATAGCCATGTCATTCATTTGCATTTTTAGAAAGAGCAAACTAGTGGGAAGCCGAGTATTCACCCGCATGTAACATGGCACGAGGGACATTGATGTTGTTGTAAATTCAACCCCAAGTAACTGTCATGAAAGAAAATTTTTTTCTTAAAAATATGAAGAAGTTACAATTTTACATAAATAATAATCTATAATATAAATCTTGCCTGTCTTTTTAAATGTATGTATGTATGTTTGTATGTCTGCCTAAAACTTTTGACAGAGGTGACGGATTTTCATGAGATCTGTATTGTTTTGAAGTTTGACCCTTTAGATGACAAATATCGAAAAATTGGCTAAAATCATCAATTCCTTCACCTTCCACTGGGCACTTTACTACAAGAAGGGGTCGCTTTTTTTGCCGATATTTTTTAAAGTATTGAAGCAAACAGCGCCTGCCCTTCCCAGCTGGGACATCCAGAAAGACAATTAGGTTTGATCAATGTGGGGGAAACCCTTCATATCTGACAATAGCTATTCATTGCCACTGACACTTTTTTTTTTTTTTTTTGCTCAACATGCACCTACAAACACCCGAGCAACGCCGGGCACCCCCGCTAGTATAGCATAAATATAAAAATATATAAATTATTCTTATAATATAAAATATATAATATAAAACTTTTGCTATTAAAATACATTACATCACAATTACAAAATAAAAAGATTCTTCTTAAGCATTTCTGGAGAGTTCTAAAAACAGATCATAAAAGTTTTCTTTTTTCAAGGGCTCCAGAAAGTTACTAATCTTAGTGTTCCATTTTAGAAATTCTAGAAGTTCCATCCATAACGACTATAAATCGATGCTAATAGTGTCATAACTTCAGTTATTAAATCAGCTCTCAGAAGGTATGCTATTTTGGGACAACCTTTCAATTATTTATGACTCTGGCCTATTTTAACTGGGATAAAATCTGACCATAAGGAATTCCTGAAACGAGCCTATTACACTCTCGCAAAGAACTGGACTCTTGGTAAATATTGATTTTTCTGATTTTAGATTCTGACCAAAGATATTGTTATTTCTCAAACTGTTATATTTATACCGCATAAAAGCTAGATTAATCTGAAACTGGAATTATTTCCCTTACACCCTTTTATTGTAATGTTTTCACTGTTTAATAAATTCTTTTATTTTTCACTTTAACTCCTTTTAGTTTTTTTTCTTTTTTTTTTTCAATATATGTGTCTTCCCTAAACATTTTCTTGCACATAGCAATAACAAATGAGAGGAAATAGCTGGTTAATCTGGGAAGAAGCACATGAAATTAACTCCATGCAATCATCTTTTACTGAGTAATTCCAAGTCTTTATTCATTTGTCGTTCCCTTGATTACTCTTTCAATTGGGATATGGGTGGCTGTATATTCAATCTGGGCACCACCAGACTCAATATTTCTTTCTTAATATCATCAAGATGCACACTCTACAAACCCACGGAACCATAGCCATGCTACTCCTTTGCATTCTTAGAAAGTTTGAGCTAGTAGGAGACGAGTATTCACTCACATGTAACATAGCGCTACGTATATTTACGTTGTTATAAATTCGATCCAGAGTAAAGAAGAGGGAATGGCAGGTTAAGATAGGAACAAGCTCATGAAACTAACTTCATGCAGTCCATACAGGCAAGATCGAACACATGAAATTAACTTAAAAACTGTTAATATTCTTGATCTAATCAGTGCCAAAGCATAATTGGGATAACTGTAAATTATGAAAATTCATCTTGTTCTAAGACTACCATATTTTTAAATATTTTCTTACTTTAAAGATTTTATGGTTTTGACTTTAGACAAGGATCGATAATTCATATCATTTTGATTATTCGGACTACTGTTTTTATTGTGCATAAAGTATTTGGTAAAGTTCAATTGTAAGTTACACTCTTCTTGAACTTAAAAGGTTCAATCCTCAGTGCGGACAGTACTCGAAAATATAATTACAAATTACTTAGGACTTCTATCCAATTATGGCTGATGGAACAAGAACATGCTATCCCCATGAATTAGATAAAGAGTTCCATTCAAAATTTTGTGGAGATTCCTGAGTTTGGCAGAAACATTCCCAAATTCTACACAATACACCTGAAGAAGGTTGGAGGTTAGATTGACTGAAAAGCTATGAAAATAAAATTCAAGATTTTCTAAAAGTAAACGATTTGAAAATAATAAAGACATTTTTTTTTTTCCTCATAAGTATCTGAAATATGGTATCTGTCTGAAGCCGGAATTATACTGTCGAAATATTTTAATGGTCAATTCAATTTACTTATACCGTTTCAGACTAATATGCTATCTTTCAATGCTCAATTTGGAGGGGGGAGGTAGTGTAGTATCTGTCCTGTTATTAAACCATATGCTCATACATTATCTCCGCCTTTAGGGGATGCAGCATCATATACGTTCATAATATGCAATAAGTATAGCAAAAGAATAAAGAGAAATACAGTAGAATCTTGCTACTTTGCTACCTGTCGAGACCGAGCAAAAGGGGCATAGTAACCAAGATTTATTTTCTAAAAAAAAAAAAAACACTTATAGACTAAAAAATAAATGAATAAAAAAAAATGAAAAAAATTGAATTAAAAAAGCACAACACACACAGAAGTGACATAATAGTAACTCAGTATCAAGATTATGGGGGTGGTATAGTAAATTTATTTTGTATTGAATTTTGTTAGGACTAAAGCAAAAGTGGTATAATAGTGAGAGTGGCATATTGGCAAGAGTTTACTGTACCATGTAAAAAGCATATTGTTATCTTAGGATTCTGAAATGTATATTGTCTAATTCTAGTTTTTTATTTATTATTTTTGCATTAAGGAAGTCGTTTATGAAGATTTGGAATAGTAAAGAAATAACCATGGATTTTCTCTGCTCTGATATGAGTAAAAAAATAAGAAAACGGATTTTCCAGGAAAGCTCTGGTTGCACCACTAGGGGTGCCTTTCGGGTTAAAATGGCTAAAATTGACACTTGTGCCTATTAAAAAAAAATTGATGCCTATAAAATTTTCTGAAAAGTTGTAACTAACTGATTTCTATATAATTTTGTTTGTCTATACTTCGCTATAACTCTTGGAGCTTTTTCAGGGCTAATAAAAACACTCCAAGTTTGGGACTATTTTACCATATTTATCCAAAATTTTCTGTATATGTCTGTTAAGCAGTTTTGTATGATGCTGAACTCAAATTTAAATATGTTAAGGCCTTGAGGACTTTTGGGGCTAAGTGGGGGGGTGGGGGGAAATGATAGACTTAGTGATTTCTTTTTTTGCATGGTGCAGAACTCAAATTTACATATGTTAAGACCTAAAACTGCACTGTTTGTTCATTTTCATCAGGATTTGACGTCCCCTTGGGACTTTTGGGGCTAAATGGGGGGGGGGGGGCAAATACTGAACTCGGTCATTTTTTTTATGCTTCGTTCACTGTGCACTCACGGGAGACCATGCATGCTTCACGTTTTCTTTTTCTTGACGTAAAATAATTTCCTAATGTTTGGAAGATCTAATTTCAGTTTCCTTTTACCAATAAAGACAAATATATGATAATATCTTTTCGTTCAAACGTATTTTCTTTAGTAAAGCTGACAAATTTTTCAAGTTCAATTGCCTTGCTTTTCAGCTCCTAATCAGTTTAGAATCCAAATTAAACCATTCATATGTTATGTAACTGATTCAAAATAGTTCAGACACCTAAGTATGTATTACACATGAATGATATGGGGAAATAGACCTTGCCCTCCAAAGTTTATGTAGTTCATAAATTATATAGGATAGAAATGTTGTAGGTTTCCCATCTCTTGTTTGTTTCTTAAAGGATTCAATATATTAGTTTTAAAATAATTTAATCTTTTAAAAATTCACGTTCAAGGATTGCTGTTCCCATTTTTGTATTGCCAGTAAAGTCACATATTGATCAAGTGGGATTTCATCCCTATGACAAAATGTAATGATTGATCACTTTGTCTTCAGAGCTTTCCAAGTTAAGACATATCACATTCATTTGACCTATATCTAAAGGCACTTGAGCAGTAACTGCTGTCTGTTGAGGAAACAGATGTGCAAAAATTGGAATAAAAATATAAAATCCAATAATAGTGAGAAAACAATTGCCATGTAAATCTCTATCTATACTATTATAGAAAAGGAACTTTGTCTGTGTGTGTGTTTGTGAGTTGGTCCAAAATGGTTGGGCCGATTTTTATGAAATTTCAAATGTACTTTGTGTATCTAGTAGTGTTCTTAGATAAGTTTTATATCAGAATGTCTTCAATAAGTATCCATAATAAAATAATCCAATGAAAGAAGAAACAGGTGATTCTGACCAAAGTTAACACCTTACACAGCCTAACATGATAAATGCATTTAAGAAGTTTTATTACCATATAAGTCAAAAGGCTTGAAATTTCAAATCAACAGTAGGTTCTTTGATATGACATAGGTGCATTCGAAATGAATATTTCCGTTTAGAGCACAATTGAACCATTACACTTGACTTTTGCAGTTTAAACTTAAATTCAAGCCATTGTATATAAAAAATAATTTTATAAAATCAACAGCAGGTTCTCTACAGTGCAATGTAGTTTAATGTATTGTGGACTGTCACTGCAGGGAGGCTAGTGAAGTTTCCTGCCAGTGCACCGCGATGGGTCCCCAACTAGAGCAGGCAATCAATCGATTTGATTGAAAAATGGGTGATTTCACCAATTTGGATGACAATAAAAATATGGGAATATGAAACATTCATTGATTATTCAATCCTGGTCAATGTTGGATCTCTCGTATGCTAGTATTATCAATATCCTAATTAGACAAGTCAAAATAATGTTAAAAGTGGAATTTTTCGAAATGCAATTACTTTATGTATCTAATAGTGTTCTTAGATAGGTTTTATATTAGAATGTCTTCAATAAGTATCAATAATCAAAATAATCCGATGAAAGAAGGAACAGGTGATTCTGACCAAAGTTAACACCTTACACAACCTAACATTACAAATGTAGTTTCTCTACAGTGCAATGTAGATTACAATGTGTATTGTGGACTAAGTCCATGCAGGGAGGCATAAAAAAATGGTAAAATTCAATTGAAGTTTAGAAATAGTTACATGTTCAGGACATTGTGAAACAGGCAGGAAGATGTTAGTGATATGAAACAAATAAGCTGATAAAATCTTTATCTTGTTTCTGAACCGCAAAGGAGAGTGGATGTATTTAGAACAATGCTCCCTCTCTGTTTGTGCATTAGAGAAAGAAAATCTCTATTGTATTTCTTTTAATTTATTTATTTCACTTTTTCTTGGAAACTACTGGCGAATCTGGCTGAAATTTGGATAGATCTTTATGATAAGGTGCAGTGAACTAAGTATTATGGTATCCATTCCATGCATGGATTGGTCTCCACAATACTATATTTACTCAAGAAGCTTGGCATATTCTACGCTAACCGACTTTAATTTTTGTCCGTTTTTAACAGGCTAAAAAAGTCCTATATATAAATAAATTATATTTTAATGTATAGATCCTTTATAATACTGTCCAAATTGTTTCAAATAACAAGCTCAATGAAGGAGGTTTCCAGCTTCAGAGCATATATACTTGTTGGTTGCATCCCAATGAGCAAAGGAATAAATCAGTCCACAATCATGATTTTTATTTAAAATTATTCATGTTGGTGAATATCTATATTTTTTCTTTACCATCTTATAAAGGATTTGCAACTGGTGACATTTATTTTAATTTTTTTTTGTAACCGATTGGGCAGTGCGTGTAAGACGGTAAAAAAAAAAATATAGGCATCTGCCATAAATAAATAAATAAAAATTATTATTGTGAGCAGATGTTCTTTCCTTTGGTCATTGGGATGCAACCAACCAGTAAAATATATTTATATTGATCAGCTTTTTTGAAATATCTTATTTTGAGTGGTTTGAAATTGAAGGTTCAGAGAAAGAGTGATATCCACCAATAGTGCAAGGTGATCAGTATTCCTGAGTGGGCTATGGGTATTAGTGACACAAGTTTAATAATCTGTGATATGTCATGCTTGTTCTATAGAATAAGTTGGCGTCACTAGATTTACTATTGTGCAACTCCAATAATCCTTGTAAAGGTGTTCGGCAATTTCAATATCACGCAAGAATCGTGTGTAGTAATCTGTCATCTGGTTGATCCTTATGGCTGCAAGACATGGTCAGTGAAGGTGGTTGATTATTGGAAGCTTTTGACAATGACTGTTGCCAATGCACCCTGCATTCCTGGTGGGTTGACTATATCCCAAATGCTGTTCTCCACCAATGTCTCAATTTAAAGCCCCTGCCAGTTGTCTTGTTGCAGTGATGTTTTTAATGGTTTGGCAATGTAGCTCATCACCAAGAAGAGAACAAGTTCACAATATAACCTTCCCTACTTCTATGTGGTACAAGCATATTGGTGGACAATTGAGGAACTGGATAACTTAGAAGGACAATGACTGAATTTTTAGGTCAGCAAGTATTCTGCCTTCAATAAGTAAATTGTACTTAGTCATCGCCAGTGACCTTGCTCAAGTTCACAGTCCATGACGCATAGCAGTGACTTAATGTACTGCTTGATAAAGCTGTAGACACATTGATATCTTGCGAGAAGTTTGTGTCAGCCAGTTTTACTTATGGATGATGTTCGATGATATATAGCTTTATGAGCCACCAGAGCCTCCAGGGTTATTCCATTCACAAAAAGGTTATGGCTTTCTTTGTTTGGATGTGTGAATAACCCATACAGAATCCAACAAATTGAAATGCAAAATGTTCCTTTCAACTTGCTGACATTTCTATTAGTTTGCACATGCGTGATCTAATCATAGCTAAAAGTTGTTTAATTTTATAACTTCTCTCTCTGTCAGGCTAGCTCAAATGGTAGCGAATGTGACTGGAGCGCGTCTGCAGCGCTAAATGTTTTGATTTTGAGTCTAGCTGATGACACCCAAGTATTTTATTTTTAAAATTTTAGAAATCAGTACTATATTTTTAAAAAAAATTTTTAATTTTGTTTTTTTATATGGGAGTCACCACTAATCAAGGCCCAGAGGCCACTCGAGGATAAGGGTTAAAGAGTGTAAAGTAGTCAATGGGACCAATATAGTAATCGTTAGTAGTGTAAATTTGGTAAATTGGATTACTTAAGGGGAACAGCTCATCAAGAACTTGTTTACATTGGACTTGAAGATGGCCATATTGTAATCAGCTGGAAAGCAGGCAAACTGAAGACAGTTCCACAGGTGTGCAGTTCTAAGAAAGGAACTTTGTTCATGGAATCTGTTTAGGTTTAGACACAGACAAAGAGTGGGGGAAATCTCATGAAAGTTTGGTGAGGGGGAGGGGCATAGATTAGAGCTCAGATGAGCACTTGCTATGAAAATAACAATAAAGCAGAGACAGGCTTGCAGCATCTCTTCTGTGAGAAAGAGGTTGCAGGGAAGAGAAAAGGGCATCCCCTATGAGGCTACAAAATCTACAAGAGAAGTCTTTCTAGCAGGTCCTGCCCAGATGGGGCAACAATACTATATCCTTGGATATATCTGGCTCTTATATAGGTACAGAATTGCATCAGCAGTGTGATATCTACTGGATCGATAGAAGGATCCCACCATTTTTCCAGTGACCTTGGCAACGGATTTGATGTATGTGTTCCATTTCAGATCAGGAGTAAAAGTCAAGCCCAGAAGTTTGTCAAAACATGGAGCCTTCCCAAGACGAGAGCCATTTATTTCAAGTGATGCCAGATGGAGATCAGAGCATTGGTGATGTAAAGATAGAAGCTTGGTTTTAGATGCATCAAAAGTAACCGGCCACTTTTTTCCCCATTGTACCACGTGCTCAAGATCAGAGGAGGGAGCATCAGAGAGAACTTCGTTGTGTACGGCCTTTGAGGTGATGGTAGTGTCGTCAGCATAAATGTCTACGAATAATCTAATCATAGCTAAAAGTTGTTTAACTTTATAACTTATCTCTCTGTCGGGTTATCATTTCAAGTTATTTCAGCTTCTGTATGGGTTATTCACCCATCCAAAAAAAGATTCATTATAAACCGTCCTTGGTGTATGATTATATATATATATATATATATATATATATATATATATATATTCAATAGATGATTTGCTCTTTAATAATAAATATAAACATATGGCAGGTGATCGTCTGAACTCCAATCTCTGGTCCCCCCTCGCCAATCTTTCACGAAAAACACCTGTCTAGCTGAATCCACTGTGAAAAATTTCCCAATATCTGTGCCTAAATCAAAACGCGGATTCCATGAACAAAGCTTCTTTCTTAGAACTGCACGCCTGTGGAACTCTGTTCCGTCTGCCTGCTTCCCTCCGGACTACAGCTTGGATGTCTTCAAGTCCAATGTTAACAAATTCCTAATGAACCGCCCCCTTAATTAAACACTTCATCAAATCTCCACATTAACGTAATGTACTTGCAATAACCCTTATCCCTGAGTGGCTTCCGGGCCTTGATAAGTGGTGATCACTGTGTAGAAAAAAAAAAAAAAAAAAAATTTATGACTAGCAAGCACCCCCCCCCCTTTTCCTGCTGGTTATAATAATAATAAAAATAATTAGAATGTTTCTGTTTACTTGGATTTGTTGTAATACTATTTAGCATCAACCAGGAATATTACCTTCTATTGGCTTTTAAGTTTCTTACAATAAAAAAAGCAAATGAAGTTTAATGTATAGTGGTAATATTTACAAAAAATTAAAATGGTGGAATGTTTACGAAGGAATCAGGATGCATAATGATGAATTTTATTTGCTAATTAAAAGCCTGAAATTTCTTTTCCAATCAATGATTTACAAGATTGGCACAGACTTGAATTTCAAGCTTTGTGTTGAAAAGACTTTATTTCTATTAATACTTTGAAAAGCCTTGAAAATATGAGAAAGAGTTTGAAAAAGGCTTGAAAATCATATTTTTTATACCCAGTAAAAATTTGTGTTGCAACATTAAAAATGAAATCGAAATAAATACTATTTAAATATTTTTAAAATACTATTAAAATATTTTTAAAAATTCGAAATAAAATATCCTTCTGAAATTACAACATTATTTCTGGTATTGTTCCTACAAGAGTTATGCCCCTTTATCATGAACCCAGTGTTATCAATATACTTTACACATGTAGCCAAAGGGAAATTCAAAATCGGAATAGTATTAAAATATTTTTTTAAATATTAAAATATTAGTTTTTTGTGTTTTTTTTTTCATTCTTTGTCTCAAATTTTGTTTTTAAAACGTGAATTTTGTCTAGAGAAGGTCTTGAAAAGTCTCTATGAACCTTGATTTAAAGCCATTAAAATGATCTTAGCTTGTGACTAACGGACATTGCTTTCCTACTTCTAGTTCAAAGGCTTTTTTTGTTTGTTTTACATCAGCATAACCACTTATCAAGGCCCAGAGACCACTCGAGGATAAGGGTTAAGAGTGTACAGTAGTCAATTGGACAATATAGTAATCGTTAGTGGAAATTCTGTAAATTTGTTAACTTAAGTAGAACGGCTTATCAAGAACTTGTTTACATTGGACTTGAAGACAACCATATTGTAGTCATCTGGAAAGCAGGAAACCAGAAGACAGTTCCACAGGCGTGCAGTTCTAAGAAAGCTTTGTTCATGGAATCTGTTTAGGTTTAGACACAAATAAAGAGTGGGGGAAATTATTGATAGTGTTTTCAGCTAGATGTGTGTTTCTTGTGAAAGTTTTGCGAGGAGGGACCATAGATTGAAGCTCAGTCGAGCACTTGCCAGGCTTTTGATTTTGTTGTGTTAAAGTTTTATTATGGCTTTTCAAATTCCAAAAATTGTTGTCTAAGATATCAAACTATTAATTAAAAAGTCAAGTCTGGCTTGGAATAACTTTTAAAAAGTGAAGTATTATGATTTATTTGTTGAATTAAAGGGAAAGAAATTGAAAATTACAGTAAGTTTTGCACCTAATAAACGAAACCGATAATATGGAAATTTGTCCCGTTAGTATTTTTTTTTTTTTTTTTAATCAGTGACTGACAAGAAAATTATCTCTCTTAATAAAAAAGTTAATTATTTTTCTTATCCTCCAAATTTCAGAACAGATCCGAAACCTTCTTGCAGTTGCTCTCCACGAAGACCCAAAAGAAGAGGAACTGACATGTATGAAGAGGCTGATATGTAAGTATTTGTAAAAAAAAAAAAAATCTTTAAAACTCTATAAAAGTGAGAATGTGTGCACGTGTGTGTGAGGACACTTCTCAACCTGTATAACTCAACTAATTTTTGATCTGCAGATTTGAAACTTGGTATATAGGGTATTAAGACATATGGAAAAATTTTAAATTGGTTTTCATCAGGAAAAAAGGGTTGCTAAGGGGTAAAAATTTAAAAAATTGGTACATGGGGGTTGTTGAATTTTTATCTGTTTGTCAACTGTTTCATGAATGTGCATGTGTGAATCGTTCACATGATAGATTCCTTATGTTAAGAATAAGTAGGTTTGAAAACGTTTTTTAAAGATCCCCTCAAGCTGGCCTAATGGTTATCATATTTGAATTACTGTCTTTAAGTTTTGGTTTTAGTCTCAGCTCGAGTATTTTTTTTTTTTTTTTTTTTTTTTTACTTGAAGTGAATTGTTTAAAAATAAAAACATAATACTCATATTAGCAATACACACGGACAATAAAACGCTTTGGATAAACATGGATTTCAAGAGGGTTCTGCTAAAATCGTCATATTTTAAAAACCAAAGCACCTTAAGTCCTCAAAATACCACCGTTTTGTTTGGAAATGAATATACTTTCAAATAAATTAAATAATAATGTACATTATATATTTTAAGAGTTTTAAGCAAAAAAAGTGCTAAAATAGCGTTTATGGTAAGATTTTGTAATGACCCTCCCCCTTCCGATTTATAAATGGTCGTACCGCGTTTCTCTTAAGAATTTTGTCATGAAATTTGGAAATTAACTAGAAGAGATATCACTTTTAATAGATTCGGTTGTCCAAAATTTTTGACAGCTCATTTTTTTGTTGTGTTAAAAACAAGACTTCAACATGCCGAAAAATTTTGGAAAATTTTGAAAAAAATTTATTTGGACACTCACTGTTAAATAAATCAATCTTTTTACTACATTTATCCGTTAAAAATAAAAATGTAACTGGCTTTCTCTTGTGGTACCGAGCAATTTAAAATCATGATACCAGGAAAAAATCGTTCTATTTTTAAAAAGTATTGAAAAACGATCTGTAGAAGCAGCAGCAGCTACTATCGCTGATATTAATTACTTTACTGTAAACAAATTTTTTTTTTTTTTTTTTTTCCAGAACGAATTAAAAATTAAAAAAAACTGAAAATATGAATATAAAAAATGTTCTTACATATTTAGTTGGAGTTCATATTATCAGAACATAATTAGCTTAACTAGAGCTATTCGGTTATAAGAATATATAATTTTAAAGCAATCTGTTATTTTTGGTCAAATTTAAAAAATATAGTTGAAAAACAAATATGTAACGTGTGCACTTCTAACCATTACATAAGTTTTTAACAGTGAATTAAACAGTGTGTGTTTTTTTTTTGTTTTTTTTTTAACAAAACAAAAAAAAACGAAAATGTGACATGATTTTTTTATTTCACGTGTGCGAGCAGTACCCCCCTCCCCCCACTCCAAATATATTTTTTTCGTCTTTCTTTACAATTTTTTTTAGCGGATTATAATCGAATGGACACTAGTCTACCCAATTATATATATATATATATATATATAATACAAAATCAGTATTTAAATATTTGTAAAAGGTGCTCAGTTTCTAGTTAAGTTCCTATTTACTTGCCTCCTCACGAGGACGGTTTGACACAAGGTCAATTAATGTGAGGAAAATCCAGCTTCCCAAAAAGGGTCAATCTGGATAGAATTAAACAGTGTGTGTTTTTTTTTTGTTTTTTTTTTAACAAAACAAAAAAAAACGAAAATGTGACATGATTTTTTTATTTCACGTGTGCGAGCAGTACCCCCCTCCCCCCACTCCAAATATATTTTTTTCGTCTTTCTTTACAATTTTTTTCAGCGGATTATAATCGAATGGACACTAGTCTACCCAATTATATATATATATATATATATATAATACAAAATCAGTATTTAAATATTTGTAAAAGGTGCTCAGTTTCTAGTTAAGTTCCTATTTACTTGCCTCCTCACGAGGACGGTTTGACACAAGGTCAATTAATGTGAGGAAAATCCAGCTTCCCAAAAAGGGTCAATCTGGATAGAAACAAACATAAAAATTGTCTCAGTCATTAAGGATTTCTCCTTCACTGACAGAGGACAGAAAAGGCGAAGTGTAGCATCAGAATACTACACTGTGATCTTGGCCTGAAGTCCAGGTGGAGAAATAAAAAAACGTCTTAAACTGGAAAGTTTAACGAAATAATGTGTCACTCGGACAAGAAATGTAATTGAAAATAAAAACCAAATTTATCAAAAATTTGTGAACGATTTGTTAGCTTTAGCAAATAAATTATTTTGATATTTAAATAAGTGGGCAAAAATACTTAAGTTTTCCAAACGTCACGTTTTCTGTTAGTGACGTCACTTGTTTTCAATAAAATTTATTTTTGTCTATTTGTTGTAATTAAGTTTCACACTCCTTAATACTTACAACAAACAAAAAAAAACAAATTTCATATTTAAAAGTAATTTGTCCAAAATCTAAGGCATAACATTTTTAAAAGCCAATAATTATGACCCACTAATTGTAAATATGAGGATCAAACGCCTTAAAAAAAAAAAATAAAACTCCCTTAATCCTACCTCTAACCCTATGTACGAGTTGCAAGCCTCCTCCTCTTAAAACCTCTTTAGCCCTAACAATAATGCTAAGTCTAAGTGGCAAGCTCCTCACTAAACAAACCCTGCTACATATAAGTGTCTAAAAAAAATCAAAAAAAAATCCTTCCTTAAAGAAAAGTGCACCATTTATCACCCATAAAAAAATAAATTAATCAACTGTCCTAAAACTCTAGAATTAGCAATACACATGAAAAAATTGAAATAGCTTGAAATATTTCAATATTGGTATGCATAGAAAGAGCTTGATGAGCTAAGAAAGAATCTTTTTAAATTTTTAAAATCTGATTAAGATTAAGGAAGTTATGACTATTTTTGTGCCTCACACGTTTGGATATTTATCCCTCTTTAAGACCATATGCGTTTCGTCACATTTTTTACACTACTTTTTCAGTAAAAATGTCATATCTTTGTTAAAACACAAGACTAAGAAATGAAATTTACCATATAAGTGTATTTTTGTACAAGGAATCAGAATATGCAACTGAAAATCTCCCAAAGTTTATGGTTTCCAAATAATCTGCAGTAAATGTGCATAAATATGCAGCAATTCCTTAAAAATGCCATGTATCCATAAACAGAAAAGAAGTTGGAGAACTCAAAAGTTGAATTGTAATGTGCTTTATGTACAAAAAACTTAAATCTAAACATAAGACCATTTAAAAATGAATATATTGCAATATTTCTTTGGTATTATTGTAGATTAACACCTTCTGTTTAACCCCACTCAACTCCTTCTGACCACCCCTCTAAAATGTGATTCTACCTTTTTAGGAAATTATGTATAAAATGCCATGAAAAACTTTAATGAAAGATAAACAAATTATTTTAGAATTGAATGTAAAATAATTTCCTATTACAGGTCATTCTAGCATTTTAGGGCAGTTAACTGTTTTTTTTTTCTATGGGAAAATATGCATGCTTTTTTTTTTTTTTTTAAGATTATTATGTGTAGTTTTAAGAGGGTTTCTTTGCAATGAGAATATGGGGAGAGTTGCCATTCGGACTTTGAATTAATTGTAGGGCTAAGGAAAATTATGTGTGAACATACTGAAAATTTGACAGAGACAAAGCTAACCAAAACAATATTTGAGGGGGCAGCGGTTAGTTTCACAAAAATTTAATGTAAAATAATTCACCATTTCCTGGCCATTCTAGCATTTTAGGAGAGTTAACCAATTTATTTTTATGTGTATTTTTCTTTAAGGAAGGATCTATTTTTTGTTTGTTTTAGATGCTTGTATGTGGCTTACAGAGGTATTTTGTTGGGGGGGGGCTTGCCACTCGAACTTAGTGTTATTGTTAGAATTAAAGAGTGTTTTAGGAGGAGACTTGCCACACATAATTTGGATTAGAGGTGAAGTCAAAGAAAATTCCATAAATTTGTTGATTTCTATTTTCGAGGTTGAAGGTGTTAATTCCATAGGCCGTTTATACTACACTGGAGCAGGTTGTAAAAAGTTACAAAACCTTACCGAAAACGCCATTTTATGACGTTCACATTTTTATCACTTTATTTGCTTAAAACTCTTAAAATATATAATCTACATCCATATTTATTAATTCATTTGAAAGTATATTCATTTCCGAACAAAACAGTAGTAATTTGAAGACTTGAAGTGCTTTGGTTTAAAAAATATGGCTATTTTAGTAGAACTACTTTGAAATCTGTGATTATCCAAAGCGGTTTTTCGTCCGTGTGTATTACTACTAGAATGGTCTCGAAATGGTGAATTATTTTACATTAAATTTATGTGAAACTAACCCCCACTCTAAATTCTAAAATTGTTTTTGTTTTGTTTCTATCAAGTCTTCAGGGTGTTCACACATAATTTTCCTTAGCTCTATCATTAACCCAAAGTCAGAGTGGCAACCTCCCCACCCTTTCATAATTGCACAAAGACCCTCTTAAAACTACACATAATCATCTTTAGAAAAAAAAAAGGCGCACAGGATTTATCTCCGATAGAAAAAAAATGGTTAACTGCCCTAAAACGCTAGAATGGCTCACAATGAGGAATCATTTTACATTAAATTCTAAAATAATACTTGTTTATCTTTCATTAAAGTTTTTTAAGGTATTCACACGTAATTGCCTACAAAGGTAAAATCGCATATTTTGGAGAGGTGATCAGATGGGGTAAGGGTGATCAGGTCGGGTAACGGAAGGTATTAATCTACAATAATACCAAAGAAATATTGCAATATATTCATTTTTAAGCAGTCCTAGATTTCGATTTCAATTATTTGTACATATAATGCATTACAATTCAGCTTTGAGTTCTTTAACTTCTTTTCTTTTAATCGATACATGGCATTTTTAAGGAATTACAGCATATTTACTGCAAATTATTCGGAAACCATTAATTTGTGGAGATTTTCAGTAGCATATTCTAATTCCTAGCACAAAAAATACACTTATATAATAAGTTTTCATTGCTTAATCTTTTGTTTTAACAAAGATATAGTATTTTTACTGAAAAAGTAGTGTAAAAAATGTGACAAAACGCATATGGTCTTAAAGAGGGAAAAATAGTCATAACTTCCTTAATTTTGATTGGATTTTAAAAATTTAAAGATTCTTTCGTAGCTCATCAAGCTCTTTCTATAGATACCAATATTGAAATATTTTAAGCCATTTCAATTTTTTTATGTGTATTGCTACTCATATGCACATGTGTCAGTTTCTGTATGAATTAATATATAATATTTATGCATATTTTACAACCAAGCAACGTCGGGCAGCCTGCTAGGAATGCAATAAAGATGAATTAAATATGGCCACCACAAATCAATATTTACTGAAGCTTAAATTCTCAAATGTAAAACATTTGACATTTCAAATCGAGCATATCTCTCTTTCTATGTGTTCTAATAAAGTTGAGATTGTTTCTAAATTTTTTAGATGAGGATTCATTTGTATTGTTTGTACTACTGTTCTCATCTTCTTTCACATTTTAATCGATGTAATCTCCGACCTTCTTCAGGTTTATCTTGTCGAACCTAAGAATCTGCACGGAATATATATATATATATATATATATATATATATATATATATATATATAATAAAAACATTTTTAATTCAAGTTAAGTGAAATAAGTGCATTTCCCTTTCACTTATTGCAGTAACCATTATTCTTATTGACACGGTAATGTAATAAAGATCTGATATATTTGTAGTTATTATTTTCCTATCTTTTCTTATAATTGCTGCTCTTAATTGAGTAGAGCTTCATCTATCCAGACAAGTTGCCCCTTTCTTGCCGAAAAAAAATCTAATTTTTCAAGTTAACTTTGTTTTTATATATCTATCTATATATATAAAATAAATGATGACATAAGTAGTAAAATCGTACATCTAAAAACAAAAATAGATTTATGGCTCACCAAATTTATTCTAGAATTGTCTGCAAGAAACCTGTGACGTATTGGATAAAGTACTTGATAAATTTTAGTTGCAAATAACATTCTTCCGGAGGTTGAAAGTTCAATCCTCAATTGCAAATGACTTACTTCTACCCAGTCATGGATAACACAACGAAAGCATGCTACTCCCGTGGATTAATTAAAGTGTTCCGTATAAAATTTTGTGCAGGTTCCAGAGTTTGACAGGATACACTTAAAGAGGGTCAGAAGTTACATCAACTGAAAGTTTATGAAAATGACATTCAAGATAAGAACAGTAGTCCGAATAATGCAAATAATAATAAACTTGAGATAATCAACATTAGTTTCCTTGAGGCTTTCTTTCCCTGTAATTCATGGCAAGAGTAAATGCAAACAATTTTCACCATTTTCCTGTTAAAAAATAAACAATACTGTTATGAATGAAAGAATGCATTAGTGTTTACTATTAGCAGTTGCGTTTGCTGTTGATAAAAAGGTGGTATCACTTTAACTGAAATTTGTTGCAGATCACAAAGATGACTTCTAGCAGAAAAAAATATTCCTAGTTCAATTAAATATTTTCTGAAAGAAATGAAAGTGGTATGTTTTCTTCTTTTTTATAGCTAAGAGCAAGATATAACAATAATAGACATTGGCTAGGCAGAATCAAATACTGGTTTGCGAGCTGCCTTGCTATTCAGATCTTACTTGGAAAATTCAACCAATTCGATTTTATAGATTAGATATAAAATAACATTTTAGACAACCGGTTGAAAAAATATAACAAAAAGCTGCAAGAATAAGAAAAGTGTACCCATTTATCTGATTATCCTTGTCTGATGAAACTGCAGTGCAAACTTTATTGATTTGAGTATATGTATACATAACAGACACAGCAGATGTTGTTATTAATCTACATGTCAATCTGATAGTGGAAATAATGACATTTTTTTCAACAGAGGTCAGAGTTCATCCTTCAAAATTGATGGATGTTTTCTTGTTGATATTTGATTAGTGCATTTCCTAAAACCTTTTTCTTTACCCAGAGAAAAAAAAAATGGAAAGATAAAAACTTTTCTTTACTGAAAGGATAAATATAGTTGGTGCTTATTTAGAATTAAACCTAATTTCTAAACAAAGAAACAAAAAAAGACTTTTTAAAAAGTCTTTATGCTCTACGTACTGTTCATGGAACAAAGATGTCATATTCCAAAAATCATGTAAATTAGTAAAGATTTTTTTTGTCTTTTAACTAAGAAAATCAAATTTTTATGATTAAACAATGTGTTATTTTTATCCCCATGTTTTGTAAATGAGACAACTCAATTCGAACTATTAAAATCAGACTTTCTAATGTCTACTCTTAATAAAATCATTAAAAATTAAAAAAATTTTTTTTTCTATCTATAAAAAAAAATAAGTACTTTATCAGTTTATGTGAATTTTTTAATATGACATCGTCGTTCTTTGACAGATATGTGCACCAAGATTTTTCTGCAACCTAATTCATAAAGATAGATTTAATTCTAAATAAGCATTCAGTTAAAAAAAAGCAAAAAACCTTTCCTTACAAATTCTCTAAAAGAACCAATCACAATCGGTTCTTGTCCAGAATTCTCCCTGTATTAAAAAAAACAAAAATAAAGAAAAATTTCTATGGTGATTTCTACCAGTGATGAAAAAAAAATATATTCCAAAACTCAAATTTAATAAGTATCTGAGGAGTGATTGTCTCCCCTGCACTTTTGAAAAAAAATTTCAAGAAACAAAGGGAGACAATTCAATAATTCATACTACTATATTTATCGTTACGGAATTTTTTAGATGAGGATTGGTTATTCGTATTATTTGGATTTATCAGCTCACTGTTCCCATCCTAAGTGTCACTTTTCACAACGTTTCGGTCGATGTAACCTCCGCAATTGTATTTTTCGGTCGCCCGCACTGAGGATTGAACCTTCAACCTTCAGGAGAATATCACTTTTTACAATTGATTTTTTTCAAGTACTCTAACCACTGCACTACAGGTCCTTTCGGATTATGATTACTTAGGACCTCTATCCAGTCATGGCTGATGAAACAAGAGCACGCTACCCCCGTGAAATAAATAAAGGATTCCGCTTGAAATTCTGTCCAAAATCCCGAGTTTGACAGAAACGGGTCGGAGGTTACATTGACCGAAACATTGTGAGAGTCACATTCAAGATGATAACAGTAGTCATATGAATCTAAATAATATGAATACTGTATTTATGTCGTAATACTGATGAATTCCTATTAATCACTTAAAAATGATAAAACTACTTGATCAATTTACATGACTTTTGGAATATATTTTTGTTTCGTCATGATTATGTATATAATAAAGATTTTTCTTTCTTTTTGATACAGTAGGAATTCTGGACAAGAAGATTTTTCAAAGAATTAATGTAAAGTTTAAGTTAGACAATGTGTCTGTAAAACAGATTACCATTAATTACCATCATATTTGGTTTAAAAAAGCAGAAAACCTTTCTGATCCCCGAATGTTAACCTGAAAGTGCTTAGATACTTGTCCCTCTCCATTATTCTGTTCTTCCCATTTTCTTGGAATTGGTTTGTATCTCTCAGAATTTTCCACAAAGTCTTATGAATGACACAGAAAACTGAGTGAGGAGCCAAATTTTTCTGTGAAAAGTTTACTTTTTCTTTCAGCTGGGAGCTAAAATGTTTCAAAGTAGCATTTCTTTTTTTTTTTTTTTTTTTTCTTTTCAAATATTTAAGATTTACCACACTAGTTTTTATCTAGAATCCATCCAGAGTTCTAATTAATGATTATTTATTTGTTTTCTACATAGTGGAAAAAATTCTTGTTTGAACTGAAAAGGCCTCCACGTTTAAGAGTTGCATTTTTTTTTTTTTACAAACATCTGAAAGTCAAATCAAAGTGGTTGTATTATGCATGTTTTTACTATCAAATAAATTGGTATATAATTGATCTCCTCTGATTGAGTGCTCGCATAAAAGAAGTGTTGCATAATCTCCAAACACACTTTTTTTAAATCCAGAGGCAAGAACCGTTTTATTATTTATGTATGAAAAATTAGGGCATTGAAAATGTACAAGGCACAACTGTTCCTGATGAGTGTTTGTTTGTGTTATATTAAAGCACAACAAATTGCTTCTGAATTTTTTTTTCCAGATATATTTCCAGTGATATTTAAAAAGGGGGGGAAAAAAACAATTTTTTTTTTTTTTTTTTTTTTGCAATAGTAAATATTTATTTAAAAAAATGGACAATAAAATATAACAACAAATTATGTATAGCTTGTAAATCTCAGCCGATCAATTTAAAAAAAGAACTTGCTTTGATTTTAATTTCTTTTTACAAAGATTTTGTACAAATATTTTTTTCTTCAGATTGAGGGTGATATTTAAAAAGAAAAAAACACGAGTTAAACATAAAAAGAAAAATTGTTTTAAGTTAAAAGAAAAAAAATTACTTTTTTAAAATTGTAATTGTTTTTCCTTTTTTTTTTTTTTTTTGCAATGATAAAAGCTTATCAACAACAAAAAAAAAACAATGAAACATAAATATGTAAATGTATCAACAAACTATTTAATGCTTTTAAATTTTGACCTGTTAGCCTGAAAAAAAGACTTTTTTTTTTTTTTTTTTTACAAAAGTTTTAGCAGAAACAAAAATGGCATACCAATCTGTCTAAATTAAAATTGGTTGCTTTTTTTTTCATACAAGAATCCCAGACTGCTTGAATGACATCTCTAAATATCACATGAATAGGAGCAGTTAGTTGTGCTTTAAGTTGTTCTACGTAATTAGTAAAACTTATGGTAAGAAGTAAAAAAAAAATAACTAGAAACAATGTAGTTTCATTCATAAGTTTTCCTTCTCATAGACTAGTTGACTGATCAAGGCTTGACTTATTCTACTTTACTATTTAATTCATAGATGTGGATTAATACCTTTCCAAGAGGTATTAGTGTAGACTTGACTAACCTAAAACAAAGTCGTGTCTATCTTACTATTTAGTGAGATACGGTTATGAAATTAAGGTGTATTTTTTTTTTTTTTTTTTTTTAATTATTAAAATAATCATGATAGTGTTATGTTCTTTGAATTTTTGAGGTAGATCTTTTCTTGGGAAAAGAAGAAATAAAGTATGTACAATTGCTCGGTGGAATTTGCCTAATCTAAACATCACTCTATTAAGTGATAAATATTGTTTAAATTTCTGGTTCGTCAGTTTTAGCATTTGTTTCATTAAAGTCACATGCCTTCAACATTATTGGAATGCTTATTTTATTCCCTTTCCATCTATATAATTGTAAGAAAGATATGGTTTAAGCACATTAGGCGTGAAATTCAAATGTTGAAAAGATTATTGGTTTTCCTGGAAATTAACAGGAACCGTCCTCTCATGACGAGATCAGTTCTATGCATGTGTCAGACGACGTCATGACCTGATTTAGTTTAAATATTTGAAGAACTAACACAATTTCATGTATATCGTGTTAGCTCAGTTGGTAAAGTGTTGAGTGATTATCTAAACGTTTTGTGTTTGAATTGTGGTGTGAGATTTTTTTTTTTTAATTTTTTAAAAAATTTTAATATTGAAGCAGGGTTATTTAAGCCATTTTTCACGTAGCGTTCGTTTTTCTGTTTTTTTTTTTTTTTTTTTTACTTCGCTTATTCTTAGGTTTTCATTACCCCCCCCACCTCCGACCGACCACACACATCCAAAAACACCCGGGTACCCACCAATTTTTTTAAATTTTAATATCGAAACCGGCTTATTTAAGCCATTTTTCACATGTTTTTTTTGTTTTTATTTTTCAGATTTTTTAAAGCAGTTTTAACGTTCGCTTTTCTGTTTTCTTCTTTGTTTTTTTTTTTTGTATTTTCGATTTTTACATTTAACATCGGTTGTTTGCCTTACGTTAGTTTTTTTTTTTTTTTCTCCGATGTTTTGACACTTATGAAACAACGTTGTAAAAATCTTTTATTTCGCCCAGTTTTATCTTACAAAAAAAATTTGTGCTGTGAATTCGTTTTCTTTGCTCCTGCTGCTGCCATGACATGATATTTAACCTAAAAAACCACCTTCGTTTTTAAATTCTTACTTTCAACTCTTTTTAAAGTGCCTGACTTTGTGGCGTAATGCTATGTCGTCAAACTATTAACGTCAAGGCTTCAGGTTCGAGCCTACCTCCCTCCCAAAACTTTTTTCGCTGTTTTTTTTTTATTTGTTTTTGTTGTTTTTTTTAATATGTAAACAGGATTATTACTTTTAGTTTCCATCTACCCCTCCCCCCCTGAAACGGTTATTTATGCCATTTTTCACATTCGCTGTTTTTTTCTTTTTATTTTTCAGATTTTTTAAAGAAGTTTTAACATTGTTTGTTTTGCATCATGTTTTTTTTGTTTTTTTTCCATCATGTTTACATTTTCTTTTTAGTTTTTGTTTTTTCGATTTTAAGAAATTTTAACATCATTCGTTTGCATCGCGTTCGTTTTTTTTTTTTTTTAATAATATTTAAACGGTTATTACTTGGCTTATTCTTTTGTTTTGATTTAACCCCCCCCCCTCCTCCCAACACAAACACACACCTCTAAACACCCGGGCAACGCTGGGTACTTCTGCTAGTCTATATATATAAAAGCGAAAATGTATGTATGTATGTTTGTGTGTCTGCTAAAAACTTTTGACCGACGGAACAAAAATTCACAAACTTGGTATCATATTAAAGCCCCACCCTCCGGACGACAAATATAAAAAAATTAGCCCAAAAGGACCATCAGAAGTGCGTCAACTGATCGATTTTCTGCAGGGGGGGGGGGCAAAAAATGACATTTTAATGTTAAACATTACATATTTTTAAATCGATTTATAACTGCCCCAAAAAATACGGGCGCCAACTCTTCTACATAAAGTATACACGGGGCCATTTATTTTGGGTCAACTTGTATTTAAAACCCGCTGAGTCATGTCACGTGATCTTGACGTCAGCAAGTTCTAATGGCAGTCTGAATTTAAAATTTAAAAATGTTGTTATGGGTAAAAAAAAATTTAACCCTCACACGAGCTAAACTATGAACTTCTACGCTATGACAACGTTACCAAAGTTATTAGCACATTAAAAATAGTTAGATACGATAGTTAAACGAAAATAACAAGCCAATAATGTGAAGTAAAAAAAAAAAAATACGCTTACAAAAAATATTAACGATCGAAGTTTTTACAAAAAAAAAACAGCCAGACGCCATTTTCTGTTTTAGTAGCAGTCTTTAGAGTAAGGAGGACGAAGTGAGAGAGAGAGAGACACATATACACAAATGCAAACAGAGAGAGAGACAGAGACAGATGGAGAGAGATGTCTAGACAGGAAATGAAATACATAATTTAATAAACGCTAATGTGAAGTAAAACAAAAAAAATAAAATACTGCTACGTCATCTCGTAACGCTCCCGCGATGACCTCATTTAGTGGCTATCTGTCAATCAAACCTCTTTCACTCGCTTTATAAGCCTTATTTTAACACTATAATCAATTCCTCTTACTCTTGGCCTACACGGTTAAGTGATTGGAGTTTGTTTCACCTCCGCGTCAAGGCTCCCGGGTTCAATCCAGCCTCACGACCAAAACTATTTTTTTTTCTTTTACATCTTTAGACACGCAGGCAACGTTTCTTTATTTTTTTTTACTTCGCTTATTCTTTAGTTTACTTCCCCCCCCCCCTATACACACAGTGTTTTTTTGTTTTTTTTCGCTGTTTTTTTTGTTTTGGTTTTTCCGATTTTTTTTTTAACATCGTTTCAGGGTTATTACTTATCCCCCCCCCATACACACACCTACAAACACCCGGGCAACGCCGGGTACCCCTCCGCTAGTCTATATATAAAAGCGAAAATGTGTGTGTGTTTGTATGTTTTGCAAAAACTTTCGACAGAGGCCACGGATTTTCGCCAGATAGGTATCATTTTCAAGCTTGAACCTTCGGCCGACAAATATCGAAAAATTGGCCAAAAACATTTATTCCTTCACCCTCAACTGGACCCTTTTCTACATGGAGGGTAGCAAAAAAAACCTCAAAGTAAACGTTCCTTCATTTTCCCTTTCTACTGCTACTTTTTTTATTTTTATTACATTTTCACCCCAAACAAGGCACATTGCCACTTTGATGTAGGAGGCTACTAAGCTACAGGGGTACTATGTGGGGAGTTGGGCAGTTACACTTGACCTTCTGCATGTCAGTACAGTTGGGAAAGCAGGAACCCAGAAGAGAATTCCAAAGTCTAGTGGTTCTGAGGAAGAAACTACTGGAGTAGAAGGCTCTTTTACATCTAGAGATCTCTACTGTGAAGGGGTGGGGTTTTACTGCTTGTAGGGGGTATTTACGTAGACGGGGGTAAAAGTGCTTGCGGAGCATTCACCGTTAAAGTACTTGTAGAACAGGCAGATGGATGCTACATCTCGCCGATGGGACAGAGGCTGAAGCTTGGATGACAGTTCAGGACCTATCGGGTTGGCGACTCTCTTTTGAACCTTGTCTAGTAGTGAGAGACTAGTAGCAGATGCACGGGCCCAAATACGACAATAATACTCCATACATGGGCGAATGGTGGCCTTATAGAGGTACAGGATACTTTCGGGCATTAGTAACTTTCTAGCACGGTAGAGAGAACCCACCTTTTTTTGCAGCGGTCCTGGCAATGCACTCAATGTAATTGTTTCAACTCATGTTTCCTGTGAATGTTAGGCCGAGGAGTTTAAAAGATGTACTTTCAGATAAAGAGTCTTTGGCCATTGCTATTGGTGGTAGAGAAGGTTTCTTGTAATTATTGAAGGAAACAAGTTTAGTCTTGGCAGCATTGAATGTGACCACCCATTTTTGTCCCCATTCCACTACAGATTGGAGGTCATCCTCTAGTGTTTCTGCCATTTCCTTAGATATGTGTTCATTTGTTTTCCTGTTGTGTCTGTTATAGAGCGTGGTGTCATCAGCATATATACTCATCTCTAGGTGTATCAGAATTTTTGTAGGAATTTTTGACACCCCTAACACGAAACTGCGAATAAAATATAAAAAATCTCATAATTTCTCTTTTAAAAGTGGGTTGTTTATTTTCTTTATGGATTATACTCCCAAAATAAACTGTTAAAGTTGTTTTAAAAGTAATAGAAATATTTTTTTTTATTTTTTAAAAAACAGTAATGAATTTCACGAACTCAATATTTTTCAATTTTTAAACTTTAAAAATCTATCAAAATTTTTCTATTGATTCTATTTTTACGATATTTTCAGGGTCAATGTGAAATTTTATGCTCTTTCCAATAAACCGAATATAATATTTTAGACAAACGTTTCTTTTTAAATTCACGCCCCCCCATTTTCAAGTGTCTATTAAAAAGTAAATAATTAATTTACTCACCAAAGTGTTATATATCACAAATTGAAGAAAAGAAAAGGTTAATAAATAATATATTAAAATTCCAAACAAAAAAAAGTAGTGTTTTTTAGAAATTTACCTGTAGAGTTCGAAGTTTAAAACCTTTTTTTTTTTTTTTTTAACCACCTTGTTCGTATTTTTTTTTAATGAAACCTTGGTCCTTGCTCCTTTAATTGAAAAAAAATTAAGGCTTGAATTACATTTTTCGAGTAATTATAAGCTTGGAAAGACAAGGGGTCGAATAATTCACGCCTCCCATTTTGAAATGTCTATTAAAAAGTAAATAATTAATTTACTCACCAAAGTGTTATATATAGCAAATTGAAGAGAAAAGGTCAATAAATAATATATTCAAATTTAAAACAAAAAAGTAGTGTTTTTTAGAAATTTACCTGTAAAGTCCGAAGTTCAAAACCTTTTTAAAAAAAAAAAACCATGCTGTTTTTTTTTGTTTTTTTTTTTTAAATTTTTTTTTTTTAATGAAACCTTGCTCCTTTAATTGAAAAAAAAAATTAAGGCTTGAATTACATTTTTCGAGGAGTTATAAGCTTGGAAAGATGGGGTGGAATTATTCACTAGTTTTTACGAAATTTCTGACACACCTAACTCATCTCACAGACAATTTTGTCAGGGAGGTAATTTATGAATATTAGGAATAATAGATGTCCAAGGATAGCCCCCTGAGGCACTCCCACGTTTATATCATATTGTTTAGATGTACGACTGTCGAGGACAACCTGAATTTTTCTCTTATCTAAGAAGGATTTAATTATGCTACTGTGCCGATGACGCCATGTTTGACCTAGAAAACGTTGATGTTAGTTTAACTTGCTGGTTTTTTAAACGTTTCATTTTGTCAGTTCCTAGTTGTCTCTTTGGCCTCGGTGTAATGTGTCAGACTATTTTTTCCGCCTTAGCCTCAAGGCTTCGAGTTCAAGCCTACCTCCCTACCAGAACTTTTCTTTTACACCTCTAAACACGCGGGCAGCATTTTTTTTTCTTTAAAATTTTTTTTTTTCTTTAAAATTTTTTTTTTTATAATTTAAACAGGGTTATTATTTCGCTTATTCTTTAGCTACACACACAGCGTTGTTATCTTAAGATTGCAGGTCGATCCGACAGGGTTATTTACGCTGTTTTTTTTTCTGCTTTTCGCTGTTTTTTTGGGCCGGGGGGTCACTGTTTTTTTTTTGTTTTGTTTTTTTTCCGATTTTTTTAACATTGTTTCTTTTTTATATTTAAACAGGGTTATTACTTACCCCCCCCCACCTACAAACACTCGGGCATTGCCAGGTACCCTCGCTATTAAAGGCAAAATGTGCGTGCGTGTTTGTGTATTTCCAATAAACGGTTTTTGTGTCAGGGTTCTCACGTCGGTTAGATTCCTAGAGAAGTTTTCTTATACTTCCTAGATTATAATATCTCAGATTTGCAAAAGGACATTGTCTCTATCTTTGATCGAATTTTTAAAAATTCCTTCGTTTTGAGTTTGTCTTTTTCGTATAAATAAAGCGAATCTAATCTAACGCAACTGCAAACTCCCGACCTTCACCTGGGTAGTATCTGTTCTGTAATTGAATTTTGGTCATTGTAGGGGAAACCCTTCATACTGAGATATTTATGATTTATATTTTGGGGGAATTGATTTCCCCCACAGTATAAATGACCTTGTGTCTAATTTGCTTTCATATGGAAGCAAATAAATACCACAACAGAAAGCAGAAATCTTAACTGGCCGTCAGCCAGGTTTAAAAGTGACTTTCATTTCTGTGCCAACTCCTATGATTCTTAAGTTAATTACCAACTCATCGAATTCACTATCCTCTTTGGCATAATGGTTAGCGAGAAAGACTAATTACCCTACGTTTTCGAGTTCGATCCCACTTTTCTCTCTATATCTATTTTTTTTTTTTTAATTTTTTAATTTCATCTTTGTGCCAATATCCTCCACCCAGGCAAGTTAATTACCAACTTATTTAAGTTAGTATCCCCTGTTTTTCACATTCTTTTCCTCCTTCGCGGTACAGGTTCCGGCCTGCCTGCCTACTACCACTGTTTTTTTTTCTTTTTTTGCCTCAAAGACCTGGGCAACGCTGGGCACCCCCACTAATCTATTATATAAAGGGCAGTTTTCTATATGTATATATGTTCAGCTAAATGTTAAAAATTATGAAACAAACACTTACAAAGTTGGAATTTTCTTGATTGGCATTGCTCTGAATGAATAATAAAAAAAAAAAAAATTTTTTCTTTAGGGGTCAACTTGGTTGAGTTTTGTTCTGAAGAGAAGGACTTTTTTTCCATGATATCGCTATATTAATATAATGGAAATAATTTTTTCTCTAACTTTCAGCATTATAGTTAAATAAGAAAACCCTGCTTCTGCACAACTTTTATGCTCACCACTTACACTTACTTCTAAAGTGTGTTCTTAGCCCACCATGCAATTCTTTTTATTTCTTTTTTTTTTTTCCATAGTGGGCATACTCTCTCAAATACGTAACCCTACTAAGAGTAACAAAGGTTTTCACCCTGATGCAATTCAATCTTCTTCCATAACCTAAAATCACTGCTTTTATTCAGAGGTTAACTTTTTTTTTTTTTTTTTTACATAGGCATCATCACTTATAAAGGCCAAGAGACCACTCGAGGATAAGGGTTAAAGAGTGTACACTAGAAATTGGACAGTATAGTAATCATTAATAATGGAAATTCGGTAAATTTAACTTATATGGAACGGTTCATCAAAAACTTGTTTGCATTAGACTTGAAGACTACCATATTGTAGTCAGCTGGAAAGCAGGAAAACGGAAGATAATTCCACAGGCGTGCAGTTCTAAGAAAGAAGCTTTGTTCATGGAATCTATGTTTACGTTTAGGCACAGATAAAGAGTGGGGGAAATTATTGATAGTGTTTTCTGCTAGATGAGTGTTTCTTGTGAAAGTCTGATGAGGGGGGACCATAGATTGGAGCTCAGACGAGCACTTGCCGTGAAAATAACGATAAAGCTGAGACACTCGCAACATCTCTTCTATGAGAAAGAGGTTGCAGAGAAGCGAAAAGGACATCTCCTACGAGGTTACAAAGTCTATTTTGAACTCTATCAAGGCAGGATAAGTCCTTTCTAGTAGCTCCTGCCCAGATGTGGCAACAGTACTCCATCCTTGGACGTACCTAGTTCTTATATAGATAGAGAATTGCATCAGCAGTGAGATATCTACTGGATCGATAGAAGGATCCCACCATTTTTCCAGCGGCCTTGGCAACGGATTTAATGTATGTGTTCCATTTCAGATCAGGAGTAAAGTCAAGCCCAGAAACTTGTCAAAACATGAGGCCTCCTCGAGAGCCATTCATTTCAATTGATGCCAGATGGGGATCAGAGCGTTGATGATGTAAAGATAAAAGCTTGGTTTTAGATGCATTAAAAGTAACCAGCCACCTCTTTCCCCATTGTATCACTTGCTCAAGATCAGAAGAGAGAGAATCAGAGAGAACTTGGTCGTTTACGGTCCTAGATGTGCTACCATAGATAGTAGTGTTATCAGCATAAAGCATGTAGCAGATTTATTATTTGATTTTCTACATATTAATATTTACTAAATGATACATAAATGATACATTTCGCTTACAAATTCATTTAACAAACATTCCCCTATTCTTAATGGTTTGATAGCATGCCCATACATAGTGGAACTATCAGTTCACAACATTTTCAAAATAGGAGATTGTAAAAACAAACAGCTCAACTTTCACTTACCACAGCATATTTATGTTAGTCATATGTATCGTGATAGTTGCTTAATTTCCTCATAAATTAAACAAACAATATAACATTTTCTTTACCAATAAGCATAAAATAGATAGCAAAAAAATTCTCAGGTTAGATTGCAGACTGTTGACAGATTTCAATCTGAATTTGTTTTTGATTTTTTTTTTTTTTTTTGTTTTTAAGTGCCCTGTACAATACAGACGATTCTATTTTTTTTTTTTTTTTTTTTTTTTACTACAATTTTCAAGCTACAGTCAATTTTTATGATGTCTTTTGCTTATTGATTTGTTAGATGAACATACAAAATAGTTACACAATATCCACCCTTCATATGTTTAGAATCGGTTTCTAAATAACATTATTTCAGCGCAATACATATTCATTATTATTAACTTCTGTTTTGTTTGTCCAAAATCTTCATGTATTTAAGAAAAGAAAGCAACTGAAATCAAAGAAGACACTGGAAAAACGTTGGATTTAAAGAGAAATATTTTGAAATATTTAGTCTTACTTTAAACCAAATTCATTTTTATTCTTTCAAATAAATCGTATCGTTTCAGATTTATATCGCATATTCTTTTGGAGCATTAAACAATATAATTTGGAACAGAATAAAAAGTATATATTATTTATTTGGAATTTGTTTCGGCCAACTATTCCTCTGGCCTTCGTCAGGTGGTAAACGAGATGGGATAGGAACTCTGAATCTCCTAACTACATTCTTAGCAATTACTGCCATCCATAGTTGTTGTCTCACCACTTTTTGGCTAAGTAAGCCTCTGTTCGGCTTTGGGTAGGATTTAAACCGCTATCTTCAGACAATTCTTACCTGGAACCGTAGAGATTCAACATCTCTATCCACTCATTCTTAGAACTTTTTTATATAAGTTAAGTTTTAATATAAAGATGTTATACACACGTTTAACTTTTTATTTATTTATTTTTTTATGACCCTAAACAATACTGAGTAGTGCTGCATATATATATATATATATAAAATAAAATGGAGGTGGAAGGACCTGGATACTCAACGTTTCGCCCGATTTATGCGGGCTTCTTCAAGAGGGATGGTCATTGACATAAAATGTATATACATGTATATATGACATCTAATTTACATAAGGAAAACACGCTGCTCTCCCCCATCATTATATATAGCCCCAATCCTCCGACTCTCTCGTCAATGACCATCCCTCTTGAAGAAGCCCGCATAAATCGGGCGAAACGTTGAGTATCCAGGTCCTTCCACCTCCATTTTATTTCATATCGTCGGATTTAATCCAGCTCAACAATCATATATATATATATATATATATAATGATAAAAATTGATTAGTTGTCTTTTTTTAAAAATTATTATTTATGTTTAATACTTCCAGAATAAAATATAAGTTATACATTTATATATTATATATAAATCTCCATACATTTATATTGCTCTACATTTTCTTTTGTCAAGTACTTTTTAACTAAAAAGAAAACTTTTATTTTCTGCTTTTTAGGTTCCAGATGCCTCCGAGTAAAGTCTGCCTTTCTGAAGAAAAGTTTGCTCAACAAATGCAGGAACTTTCTATAGATCCAAATTCCTGTCTGTCCAGAAACAAATCTTGTGGAATTTCCAATGTAGGAGAAAACAAAAATCTATCATATACACGGCCAGGAAACTGGAGAGGAATACATTCAGAATCTAATATGTATGTCTTTCTTTAAACATTAAAAAATATTTTTTTAAAGTAAATGTTTCTAGCAATATAAGATTTCTCAATCATTTTTACTTATGTACCCTATATATCATATAATGTCAGTAACCATCCTGTTTCTAAAATTGGGTTTATATATATAAAAATGGATGTTTGTCCAAGATTCCCCCTTATATTAAAAAAAAAAAAAAAAAATTAAGAAAAATCTGTATAATGTATGTACCTGTGACAAAATGAAAATAGATTCCAAAAATCACATATATTGATCAATTAATTTTATTTTTAAATAAAAAAACAAAACTTTTATGAGTAACAGAAAAGCGCCTGTCTTGTGTTCCATTTTAAAAACAATTTAAAAATAAAAAAAACATAACTCATTAATTCAAACTTGCAAGACTTATGTTGCAATGCTTATGGATTCCAAAAAATGATTTTCTTTATAGAAATCAAAATACTGTATTCAATTATGTAATTTTTTTTTTTTTTTTTTTTAGTGTATTTTTGTTTCGTCATTGGTACATACATCGTACAAATATATTTTCATTTTTGTTTATTAATTCTGACCAAGATCCCCTCTCCCCCCCAAATACATTAAAAATAACCTAGATGCAATATGGAAAAATTTTGTAATTTTGTTTGAACCAAATTCATCAGCATCTTCATTTTGCTGGGAAGTAAAAGAAATGAATTCAAACATTTTATAAGACATTAATTCTCACACAATTGCATGCATAAACAAGACAAGTAGTTTGACATCCCTCCCTCACTTATGTAACATTCATTGCTGGTATGGTATGGGTTTTATTTTATGTAGCATTTTGTCTTTCTAAGAAAACTATTCATTCTCTACTGTAACGATTAGCCATTAATGCATGTACCATTGAATTATGGTTACTATTACAAGAAGGTGCTCTACTTTTTGACTCTATCATTCTCTTATTTAAGGTGCTAACTGTTAAAATACGACTTTTGTATGGTGGTTGGGTTTTGGAATTGGGTGTTCACCTCTATACATATCTGGGCAGTGCCATGTTTTCATGTTCCGATAGCTGAACAGAATGATGTAAGCAAAGTGGAACAAAGTCCGATCAATTTCGTGTAGAATAATGTAATATTACACGACCATCTATGACTTGTTTAATTTTTTATGGTTAATTTCTTGAAACAACGAACATGACTTCGAATCTTTGTTCTAATTCTTTAACTCCCATATTTTGGTATGCTTATTTTTTGTGAAGTAAACATTAGTTTTATTTTATTTTTCTAAAATTTTACTTTTAGAATTACATTAATAAGTATTAAGATTTGTAAATATATATAATAATGAAGCAATGCTTAAGATGCAAGTTATTAATGCAGTTTGCATTTGTAAAATTTATATTTTTTATTGGAAATCACTTTAAAGCTAGAAACCACTTGTCATGAGTTAAAACAAAAAACAACTCCAAGGTAAAAAATGAACCAACAATAAGTGTTATATAAATAAATTCTGACCCAGAAAACAGCAGTTCTTTCTCCTTTGTCAGAAACATTGCTCATGGAATGTGAGAACTAAAGGACAAAATAAGGGAAGCGAGAATTACAAGATAGACAAAAATAAACACTAGGTTCGATTTCTACTCTCCATATGTACCCCGTTGATAATTTTTAGTTTCTTGATTTTTAGTTTTGAAGTTTATTAAAGTATTTTTAAAAATGTTTAAATAAAAAACGTATTGTACAAGTTTTTATTTGTCATCTCTGTTCTTATTTTAAGGGGATTGTACCATAATTAAAAAAAATTAATAAAATTATTTTTGTGATAAAAAGCATATAAAGAGACACGCCTTTCGGAAGTAGGTATGTTTAATGTTTGGCTGGGGTAAATTTTAAGGAGCTTGGAATTACAAACAAACATTTTTTTTTTGTAATTAACACTGCTGATCAAAAATTTAAGACCACTTAAAAATCTTTAAAAAGAAATTTTTTTTTTAAGGATAGATTTTAAACTCTTCCGACTTAAGGTTACTAATACTACAATCTAAAAGGTTATGGAAACAAAAAGGTACATTCCAAAAATTTCATTTAAAAATTTGCATTTTTATTAAATTAGGCTTTTTATACATGATCAAAATTATGAGATCAAGGGTATAAATTGTTAGATTTATGGTTATTCTAATGTTTTTAGTTCAGTTAGAGACTAGCAATCACTGTGTAAAGGTGTTACCATGCCTAAAGAAAGAAAACTAACCAAAGTTCAGCGCTCTTGAATTCTAGGATTCCATAAGCAAGGTTTGTCATAGCGAGTGATAGCAGCTAAGGTAAATCGCAGTAAAACTGTTATTTGCAACTTTTTAAAGAACACTGAAAATTATGAAAAAGCAAAATCCTTTGGTAAGCACCCCAAAATTTCTCCTGCGTTGAGTAGGAGAATCAGACAGGTTCTTATGAATGACAAAGGACTTTCTTCTAGTCAAATTAAGGTGGTTGGTAAATAAAAAGTGTAAACAAATTCCTTGATTGCTTCCATGTCACAAAATGGACTGCTTAAGATTTGGCCGTGAATACCAAGCCTGTGACGTTGAGAAGTGAAAGAAAGTCCTGTTTTCTGATCAGAAAAAATTCAATATAGATGGTCCTGATGGCTTCCAGTGATATTAGCATGACAAAAACATGCCCCCTGAAAGTTTTTCCACGTCATAGTGATGTAAGGTCCGTAATGGTATGGGGTGCCTTTTCTTACAGAGGGACAATGGAGCTCCAGATGGTGCAGGGTCATCAGACAGCAGCTGGTTATGTTAGCATGCTACATAAAGCATCTTTGATGGAGGGTCATCGTTTGTGTGGGGATGGATGGTTATTCCAACAATCCATACTGCAAGACAGACCTTGAGCTTTCTACAAGAAAATGAAGTCCATCTCCTGGGACATCCTGCATGCTCACCAGACTTGAACCCAATTGAAAATGTTTCGGGATGGATGACTAGAGAGGTTTATTGAAATGGCAAATAATACTCAACAAAAAATGAACTTCGTGAAGCCATGTTCAGAAACTGGAGCAGAACCCCCCGCACCTTAATGGAAATCCTTATTTTTAGCATGCCCCAAGAATTTTTGAAATCATCAAAAGCAGTGGAGTTAGAACTCATTAAGAGTGATTATTGAATGTTTTCATACACTTTTTGTACAATTTAATAGAATTTTTTGTCTCTGGTCTTATGATTTTGATCATGTATAAAAAGCCTATAATAAAAATGTAAATTTTAAAAATAATTTTTTGAAATGTAGCTTTTTGTTTCCATAACCTTTTAGATTATAGTATTGGTAACCTTAAGTCGGAAGAGTTTAAAATCTATCCTTAAAAAAAAAAAAGTTTTTTAAGTGGTCTTAAATTTTTGATCAGCAGTGTATATATAGAGATGAACAAAAATTAAGTTATTAGAATAAATATACTTGAACATAGGATTAAGAATTAAACCATATATTTTTGGTCCCCCAACAAAAGGAGGGTGGACCTGTAAATTCACCTTTGTCTGTTCGCCTGCCTGCACTTTCCTCAATAACTACGCCTTGAAATCTTTTGAAATTTTGCACAAACATTAAACATGATATGAGTAAAACCGTAACGGAATGGATTTTCCGGGAAGACTCCGGTTGTCACCCCCTAGGCATGCCTTTCAGGTTAAAATGGCTAAAATTGACACTTGTGTTTATTAAAAAGAAATTGATGCCTTGGATTTTATAAAACTTTCTGAAAAGTTGTAACTAAGTGATTTCTATATAATTTTGTTTGTCTATACTTCGTGATAACTCTTGGGTGTGCCCCAGCGGCTCATTTAGGACTAATAAAAACACTCCATTTTTGGGAGTATTTTACCATATTTGTCTAAAATTTTCTGTGTATGTCTATTTAGCAGTTTTGCATGGTGCTGAACTCAAATTTAAATATGTTAAGGCCTTGGGAACTTTTGGGGCTAAATGGGGGGTGGGAGTAATGATGGACTTAATCATTTCTTTTTTTGCATGGTGCAGAACTCAAATTTACATATGTTAAGGCCTAAAACTGCCCCGTTTATTCATTTTTCACCAAGATTTGATGTCTCCTGGGGACTTTTGGGTCTAAATGGGAGGTGGGGGGAGCAAATGCTGAACTTAGTCATTTTTTTTTATGCCTCGTTCACTGTGCACTTGCGTGCATGCTTCACGTGTTTCTATCCTTGTTTTTACATAAAACACGAGAAATACATTGCATAATGTTTACAGTCCTTTCTGGATGATTATTATCGTTATCACTTCAGATCTTTTGAAATTTTACTTTTTGAAGTCATACTTTTGTCTTTTATTAATTAACTAGTGGGGGGTACCCGGCGTTGCCCGAGTGTTTGGAGGTGTGTGTGGTCGGCGGGGGTAGGAGGGTGTTAATGAAAACCTAAGAATAAGCAAAGTAAAAAAAGAAAACAGAAAAACGAATGTTAAAACTTATCTGAAAAATAAAGCGGGGTTTACCCGGGTGGGGGGTGGGGTGGGGGGTCAAAGCATCGAAAAAAACACACAAAAAAACTAATGCAAGGCAAACGAACAATGTTAAATGTAAAAATCGAAAAAACAAAAAAGAAAACAGAAAAACGAACATTAAAACTGCTTTAAAAAATCTGTAAAATAAAAACAAAAAAAAAAAACCACATGAAAAATGGCTTCAATAAACCTATTTCAGCATTAAAATTTTAAAAATTGGTGGGTACCCGGGTGTTTTTGGGTGTGTGCGGTCTGTCGGGGGTGGGGGTTGTTAATGAAAACCTAAAAATAAGCAAAGTAAAAAAAAAAATAGAAAAACAAATGTTACGTGAAAAATGGCCTAAATAACTCTGCTTCAATATTAAAATTTAAAAAATCAAAAAAAAAAAAAAAAGAAAAGACATTTCACACCATGATTCGAACCCAAAACGTTTAGATAATCACCCAATGCTCTAACCAACTGAGCCAACACGACGTACATGAAATTGTGTCAGTTCTTCAAATATTTAAATATATAAATCAAGTTATGATGTCGTCTAACGCATGCGTAGAACTGATCTCATCATGAGAGGACGGTTTTTGCTGACCCCTCCCCCCTGTAGAAAAGTGCCGATTTCAGGGTGAAAAAATTAACGTTTTTGACCAATTTTTCGATATTTGTCGGGCGAAGGATGGAGTTTTCATATGAGACCAAATTTGTGAATTTTTGTTCTGTCTGTCGAAAGTTTTTAGCAGACACAAACATACATACATACATTTTCGCTTTTATATATTTAGATGTCTAGAATTAAAGATGCTGTTCTCTTATGCTTGCTAACTGTTTCGCTTTGGGTGCTATTTGAGGTTTTAGTGCATCAAATAAATCATGGTTTTTATCTTCATAAACTCTCTATGATAATTTGATTCTACTGTATACCTGTTTTTAAACTTGTTATGATGTTGCAGTTTGATGAACCATTTTGGATTTTGATATGCATGAGTCTTCCAATTTGTTGCTTTTACTAATCTTTTTGTTACTATTTTCATCATAGATTTATTTTTGGTTTCATTATCAGTTTATCAAATATAGGGTGACCCCCCCCCCCAAAAAAAAACAACAAAAAAACAGGACATTCAATTGTTTTTCTGAGCATTTTACAGTCAACGGAGAAAAAAAAGGCTAAAGACCCTAGTGTTTTGATGTGATTTTTTGAATATAATAAACTAGTTATGACCAAAGTTTCATTTGATTCGGACAAAACACTAAGAAACAAGGGCCTAATTAGAGTTGGGGCCCGTTTTTTGGGGGGTCACCCTGTACTAATTAGATCTTTGGTTCTTTTAAAAAAAATACAAAATAAACAAAAATTTGTATGTTTACATATCTGTAACAAAATGAAAATGTACCTAAAAAGATCATGTAAATTAATCAAGTAGTTTTATTTTTAAATAAGAAAACTATTTTTAAGCAATTAATTTGAATTCATAAGTATTACGGCAGAAATCTTGCAAGTTTGGGTGCTTGTTAAGCTATAGTCGACAAATAGATTTTTTAAATATATCATTTTAAGCAAAAACAATATTATATACTTAATTGTCATGTTGAAAATAGTAATATATCCAAAAATTCATTGAATAGAACACCTGCTATTATGTTTTTAGTAAAAAAAATAAAAGAAAGTCTATCGCTATAGACAACAAATATTGCAGCCATGACACAAATCATCTAAAATATTCTTTTCGGAGTTATGTCCCCTGGGTATAGCCTCCTACTGCCTACTTTATAACGTCAAAGAAAAATGTGATTTTACCCAATTTTCCGTAAAAATTACTTTTAACTAGAAATAAATTTCTTAATGATTTTTCATAATTTTTGGATATATTACTATTTTTAGCATGACAATTAAGTATGTAATATTGTTTTTGCTTAAAACAATATATTTTAAAAAATCCATCTGTCAACTTAACAATATCTTAACAAGCAACCAAGTGTGAATTGAGTTGTCTTTTTGTATTTTTAGATTGTTTTAAAAATAGTGGCAAAAATGGATGCTTTTTTTTTTTTTGTTACTCATAAAATTTCATTTTCTTTATCTATATAAGTCAAACAATGTATGTATGTGTGTCTATATAAGTCAAACAATGTATGTATGTGTGTGTGTGTCTATGTGAAAATATTTAACCGATAAACTCTTAAACTACTAGTCACATAACACTGAAATTAACAAGAAATTGTAATCATACATCAAGGATGGTTTATGAGTAAAATCTTTGGATGGATGAATAACGCATACACAAGTCGGTAAGTTGAAATGCATTTGAACTTGCTGGCATATTTGTATTACTTTTGCTCATGTGGAAACTGATCATAGCTAAAGGTGGTTTAATTTTATAACTTTCTTATCTATCTGTCAGGTTAGTTCAAGCGGTAGTGAATACAGCTGAGGTGCTAAATGTTTTGGTTTCGATTTTAGCTGATGGTACCAGAGTCTTTTTATTTTTTTATTAACTTTTGAAATCAGTACTATATATTTAGTACAATTAATATTCAATTGAGAATTGGCTCTAATAATAAATACGAAATCTGCATGAATTAAAATATATTCAGCATATTTTATGAACAACAAAATTATGGTAAGATATCTCACTCAATATAGTCTTAACCATTGTCTGTCCGTTTTCGACCAGGGGTTAATTTTTGATGATAGTGCTTCTGCTGGCATTATATATCATTTACAAGGTTTTGCAAGATTTTTTTTTTTTTTTTTTTTCATGCCAGTCCAATAAATATAACTCCTGTACGGATTTTCATCCTTGAAATTTCGGAATCTCCCATATGAAAACCATTTATTATTTTTCTTTAGTGATGCTGGTATTACCAGATATTAACCATAATAAAATACCATCACAAGAAGAAACTTTATTATCTCACTGCTGATGCAATTCTCTATCTATATAAGAGCCAGATACGTCCAAGGATGGAGTGCTGTTGCCACATATGGGCAGGAGCTGCTAGAAAAGACTTGTCCTGCCTTGATAGAGTTCAAAATAGACTTCGGGGCTTGGTGGGAGATGTCCTTTTCTCTTCGCTGCAACCTCTGTCTCACAGAAGAGATGTTGCGAGTTTGTCTCTGCTTTATCGTTATTTTCATGGAAAGTGTTCGACTGAGCTTCAATCTATGGTCCCCCCTCGCCAAACTTTCACAAGAAACACTAGACTAGCTGAAAACACTATCAATAATTTTCCCCACTCTTTATCTGTACCTAAACCTAAACATAGATTCCATGATCAAAGTTTCTTCCTTAGAACTGCACGCCTGTGGAATTGTCTTCCGTTTTCCTGCTTTCCAGCTTTCTATAATATGGTTGTCTTCAAGTCCAACGTGAACAAGTTTCTGATGAGCCGTTCCACTTAGGTTAACAAATTTACCGAACTTCCATTACTATCGATTACTATATTGTCCTTTTGACTACTCTACACTCTTTAACCCTTATCCTTGAGTGGCCTATCGGCCTTGATAAGTGGTGACGTCTATGTAAAAAAAAAAAAAAAAAAAAAAAAAAAATTTTTTTTACCATTTGTTTTCTGTAATGAATTTATCAAATTTTGCTTGAATCTCCTATAGGGTAATTTATGATTCTTTTACCTTATTTCAAAGTATGTTGTCTGTCTCCATTTTTCTACTTATGCGCATTCTATATGCTCACTTAATTTCAGAATAGACCTGAGCAACCCATTTGTGCTATTTTATTTGATAGAAGGAATTTTATTGTAAATGTATAGTTTAAAATAATTGTTTTCCATCTTTGCAGATGATCTTAGACACAAATATTGATAGTAATGGCTAATGATCTAGTCTATATAAATATAAAAAGAAAATCTTCAATTTACGGAAGGTATTGTTACATTCTCTTTCTGGCTTGGACCCCAAAGCAACTGACTGCCACATGTCTTGGTCCTGGATATGACCTTAAACTATATCCGATGGTGAGGCCCCATGTGGAGCCACCCTTTAATTGCCATTGCTCCCAGGTCCACTCTGACCTGGAGTGGTAGTACCTGTTAGGGTCCCAACTATGGGTTAAATAGAAACTGACTTGAAAAAAAATAAAAAAACAAATATAGTCTATTAAAAAACTTTTCTTCAAAATCACTGGATTCGGCATTAAATAACCTGAAAAGGGTTGATATGCCATAAAACAGAAACAACCAACCAACCAGCCACATGTCTTGATGCGTTACTCTCATGTATCTTGTGGTCATAGTCAGATTAGACTACCAGAATAGCTTAACTTTAATGCAAATATTTACTTATCCATTGTACATGCATCTCTCTCTCTCTCTCTCTCTCTCTCTCTCTCTCTCTCTCTCTCTCTCTCTCTCTCTCTCTATTTGTTGACCCTGGTAATGTTTTACTTATCAGTTTTGTTGGGATATTGATACATTTCGTGCTGAGTTACCAAGCATTCCTATATCGCTTTAGTTCACTATCCACTTGTGGTTCACAAAGCTTTTTATATATATGTGTGTGTGTGTGTTTTTATGGGGAAAATATACTTAATCAATTATATTTCACCTTTTATCTATATCAATCTTTTAATTCATGAAGCTCGAGGTAACTACAGAGCATATACAAATAAATAATAAAAGGTCTAGATTCCAAATTTCTAGATGTTTTCCATCTTACTATTTATTTCTTTAAGCATGTTAAAATGTTCAATTCTTGACAGCACCTGTTTTGTAATGCAAAATTAGTCATGTGATTACATCGATTTTTTAGTTTATTCCGCCCTTAACTCATCAGAAAAAAGGAACTCCTCAATTTCAAAAGAAAATAAAGGAATATGGACATGATTACAAAATCCGAAAATCGGAAGAAAAGTTATAATTGTTTTCTTTTAGTTATGCCATCTTTGAATTTTAATCAATCATTACAATTAAATTAAAAAATTAACATAATAATTACATAAATAATTCTGTGCTATGAAACAGATGCTGTCAAGAATTAAATATTTTAACAGGCTTAAAGAAATAAAGGTTAAGATGGACAACATCTTGAAATTTGGAATATTTTTATACCTTTTATCATATATATAATTTGGGAAGTGTTGGAAAACTATGACAATACAAGGAATGGAAGGTTGTTGGTGTTATGGAAGGAAGCCAAAGCAAGTGGTATTTTATATATATATATATATATATATATATAATCTTTTATTTTATTTATTTATTTTTTACCAATAATAAATCTTACTTGAAAAGTCAAATTTCTATACAGTGATTTAATGTGTGATGGTGTTCCAAAGAGAACCTTTCTCAAAATATATTTGGGAACACTTTCACATTAGACCACTGTATAGAAGTTTGACCAGTCTTGTATTGGCCAAATAAAGAATTTCATTGATAAGGACCATCATGTATATAGGGTAGGGACAATAAGTGCACAGTTTGATGTCAGTGTGGGAACTGTACACACAATTATTCATAAGGAACTAAAGATGTTGAAGATTTGCACAAAGTTTGTCCCAAGGGTGCTCAGAAGATCAGAAAGAAATCCTGATAGTAGGGATATGGTTCAGATCTTGCACTTCTTGATTATCTGGTGACCCCAAAAATACAGAAGCTAATGATCCCAGTCACCAAAGAATACTATGTTGAGGTTTTAAGGGAGTTCAGGAAGAGATTCCATCAGAAGAGGCCAGTGCTCTCCAAATCTAATCAGTGGCATTTCTACCAGGACAATGCACCAGTCCACAACTCTATCCTTGTCACAGACTCTTTGACCAAGATGGGCACCAAAACAGTTCTTCACCCTCCATATAGTCCAAACCTTGCTCCCTGTATCTTTTGGTTATTCCGTAAGCTCTAGGAAAACCTTAAAGGCTGTCATTAGGAAACAATTGAGGAGATAAAAGTGGTTGTGACAAGGGCCATTGACAAGTTCATACAAGAGGACTTCTTCTAACCCTGACCCAATCACCTAATGCAGTTGTGTTCCTCTTTTTATTTCTAATGTTGATTCTTGTACCATCCCCCCTTCTATCATTAACACCTTCTCTATTAGTTTCCATCTCCGGTTCATTTTGGAAGGATACAACATGGTTTCTGTATCTTTCCTTAAAAATGCACCCCATGGCTCAAAGATATACCTCCTTAATATTATTGGCCTTAATCTCACATTTGTACACTATTTCTGAGGTTAAACATTTGCCACCCAACGGACAATTGCCAGGTATTCTGCAGTTACATTTTCTCTCTAAAACATGTTCATCCGATACTGACATTATCCCTTATTTTGCTTATTTTCCTGTTATTAGAGCTTCTTATAGTGTTGGCTAAGTTGCAGAGTTGGAGAAAGATAGTTTTACTGAGTTCCTATTAATTATTTTGCTTAATCTATTTTCAGGTGGGAAATTTTTTATCAATTATTCTGTATAATTCCTTACGTATATTGTTTTGGATATGCTCGCTAAACGGCGGATTAAACCAAACCTGCTTCTTGCGTCTGGTTTTCTTATTCCTAGTACCCACCTCATCATTACCTGTTTCACTGCTATTATTACTCTCCCTGTTTTCATTCCTTTGATCCTTATTGATGCATCCTTTATTAATCTTAGGTTTCTTTCTTTCTCTTATTGCTATGTGGTACGATATTGTGCAGTTAGGTTTGCTACTCTTACTGTTTGCACTCCTCTTGTATTCTATTTTACCATGGTAACCCGATCTAAGAAGAGCTTCATTGTAATATCCTTTGATTTTATCAAAAAAACTCATTCTTTGAAAGTTCAGATATTCTTTTAGAAATGTTAGAGATAAATGCCTTCTTCATATACTTAGGATGATTCGATTGATAATCAATATAGAATATTTTTTGATTAGATTTGTGATACGGTTCATGTGTGTTATCATCTAGATTAAGAGTAATGTCTAAAAAGTTTACTTTTTTTGTAATTGCTGTCTATTGTTATTTCTGATCCCATTTCATTAAAAAAACTTCTGATATTATATATTTATTTATTGCGGACTATTATAATAGTTAATATAGTCTGGAATTAACTATAAATAGTGCGTCATCCCTATATAGCCCCCCATTTATTAATAAATAATACTCATCTCAATAATGAATTCCAATTAAATAATATATATACCAATCGGTACGGACCTGACCATGGAAGATCAGATGATAAATAAACGTGGATTTATAAGACCAAAAAATTCAACCTTGATCGTACTTCGGGGCCCGTGGCGAAGTGGATAGAGACGTTGATTCTCTATGGTTCCAGGTGAGAATTATCTGGAGATAGCGGATTCAATCCTACCCAAAGCCGGCCAGAGTCTTACTTGGTCAAAACGTGGTGAGACAACAACAACTATGGAAGGCAGTAATTGCTAAAGATGCAGTTAGGAGATTCAGAGTTCCTATCCCTTTGCAGTTACCACTTGATGAAGGCCAGAGGAATAGTTGGCAGAAACGTCGTGAAACAAGAACTAAGAAAAAGGAGGAAAATAGTCCACAATAAATTAAGAACTTATTGCTCGATATCAAAATATGACAAACTTTTAAAACTGCAACTATTGGGGTACTTGTACCAAAAAATTTAACGATTTAAATATAATGCTTTGTTGTGTTTGGTGGTGTGAAGTTAAGAATAACTTATGTTTTCATTATCGATATTAAATCATTGTCATATATTAACTTTAATTATGTTTTATGATATACTGTCTTGTTATTAGTAATCTATTTATTTGGGTTCTTGTCCAAAATTCGATCTAATAAAAAACCGTATATATACAGATAAATATGTATGGTATACATTACCCATCACGGAATGAACATGTCATATTCCAAAAAACATGTAAATTGATCAAATTCAATGAGGAAGTAAAAGTAAAAAGCAAAAACATGATTTTTTACTTTATCAATTTAAGTGATTTTTTGGAATATGGCATTATTTTTATGTGATGAATATGTACATCATAAAAATTTTTCTGTATTTTTTTTTTTTTTAAATTGAGTTGAATTCTGGACAACAACCACAGTTTTTGTTAAAAAAAAAAAAAAAAAAAAAAAATGGTATTTGTACATTTTCTTGTATTTTAGTCAAGTTGTGTTTGTTATTTGAATTCCATTTTCTTTTTTTCTTCTTCTCCTCCTACAGTATGATTTCTAATGATAATACTTCAAAATTGTCCAATATAAGAACAGATAGTCAACCTTTCAAAAATGTCATACCACGAAAACTTCTACAAGAAATGTAAGTTATCTTTATGTGCCCATGTACTTATAATCTACCCTCTCCCACACAAAAAAAACCCAAGCAAACCTGAAAATGTTACAGTACCTATGATGATGGTGATTGTTCATATGAGAGATGAAATAGGCATGTAACGCTGTAGTCGGTCATGTGTCATGATACAGGTGGCAGCAAAAAAAAAAACGTTTCTGTTAATACAATATAGGTTTTTAGTGTTAGAAAGATTACGTAAACAAATCTTCCTCCCTCCCTCTGAAAAAATTGTATAAGTTCATATTTGGATTATTCTAATTACTGTTCCTATCTTGAGTACTATTCACACACCAGTTGTACCTTCCAACCATTGTTAAACTTGGAAATCTTTCTCTTGAACTCTGAAAAACTGCACGAAATTTCAAACAGAAACCTTTATTTAATTAATGGGGGAGGAAAGGTAGCTCGCTCTCATTCCGTCAGCCATGATTGGGTAGAAGTCCTAAGTAATTCGCAATTATATTTCTTTACCTCTTCTAGAGGTTGATGGTTCAATCCTCAGGGCGATGATACTAAAAAATACTAACACTAAAAATACAAATGCAAATTACTTAGGCCGTCTATCAAGTTATTGCTGATGGAATGAGAGCGTGCTACGCCAGTTCTTTTTGAAATGCCGTTCAGAGTACTGAGTTTGACAAGATACATCTGAAGAAGGCTGGAGATTACTTTGATCAAAACATGCGAATCTCACTCAAGGTGAGAACAGTAGTCCAAATAATCTTTATAATATGAACTATCAATCCTCATCTAAAAAAAATTCAGAAACATTTTTGTAGGCTGACTCGGAAAACAAGCAAAAGGAATTTATTTGGTCTGCTGATCTGCGCTTCACAACTTTCTTTAGGTGCATCTTTTTGAACTTCATAGCCTTTGTGTTATTCAGTCTACTATTTTCATCTTGATTGTCATAACGTTTTGACCGATGTAATCTGAGCTTCCTCAAATGCCTCTTTATATTGAACTTGGGAATTATTGTGTCGAAATTGGAATAATTACAATCTTAAAACGATCTCTCAATTGGACAGTCAGAGATAAATCAGCCCTGGGAGTTTCAAAGAAAAAAAGTGGAATAGACAGGCAAACAAACAGACTAACAGAAATATAATATAGATAATGGATCCACTTATTTCTTGCCATATACGTGTCTTGGAGAGACAAATTAGAACAGTAAGAAATGTTTTAAATCACATTCTGTATTATAATAACGAAAAAAATATTGAATTTCAAGTAAAACAAATCGTAGGACGTAATTGTCATGTCGCAAATAGTTACATATCCAAAAGTTTTGGAAATCAATAAAGTAGAAAAATGATTATTAATGAAAACAGTTCAGATAAGAGTAAAAAGAGTTTAATAAGTTTGTGTTAGGTCGGACATATTGGGTCATGTGATGTAAGCAAAAAGGGAAGTAACTCAATTGAAACCAGACAATTTATTCAGAAAACAAATATATATATATATATATATATATATATATATATATACACACACATAATTTGTGAAGACTTTAAAAGTAATCTTTAAATGTTCGAATTTTTCTTTTATAAAAAAAAAAAATAACTGATTGAATTTGTGAGAAATTGAAATCTTAATTATCTCCTCTGTTGACTCTCCATTTCAAATCGGTAGATTTTGAAACCAAATTGCTAGATTTTACAAATGCCTTTTTTTGATGAATAATTACCTCACACTCTTATTTAGAATGATGTACTGCTAAATAATTCCTTCTTGAAACCTTCCTGTATAAAGTATTGAAGGCTTCAGTGCTTCATAGCCACCTGCTCCACTTGGGTCTAGGCCAATGGCATCATCAAAATGAAGCAGTAGTGAAAAGCTGACCCTTATCTGCAGCTAGTATTGATGACCCTTTGGGACCAACGCATCTACTCACAATGAAATTGTGATGTTTGTTCTAAATACCTCCTATATAAAAAAACAAAAATAAAGAAAAATCTGTATGATGTATGTATCTGTGAGAGAAAGAAAGTATATTGTATAACAAAAATCACATAAAAAGATCTAGTTTTATTTTTTAATAACAAAATCAAATTTTGTGGCCAAATGAAAAGCGACGATATTGAGATGCCATTTTGAAAACAAGGAAGATAAATACTAATAATTCAAACTTGCGAGATTTTAGGAGGTTATTTTAACAAGGGTATATTGGAAAACTTAAATATACTTGAAATTATTTTATTTATAAAAATAAAACTACTTGATCAATTTGCGATTTTTGGAATATATTTTCATTTTGCCTTGGATACATACATCATATAGATTTTTTTTTTTTTTTTTTTAATATGGAGTAATTCTGGGCAAGCACCAAAATTGTTAATCATTGCACCACTACCTGGTGAGTTTATAAGAAGATCTCTATCTTAAAACAAGATGGAAGTGAGTGCAATTCTTGATCAGTGTTTTCTGGAGTGGATGAAGAAAGATATCTTATGAATCAACAATACGAGTCATGCAGTGATTGGCAATATAATTTCACAACAAGACAATATTTTGGCAAAAACAAAAACCGGAAGTTGGTGAAAGGTAAAGAAGTGTTTCAGGAAGTGATGCAAAGATTACGTGCATCAAAATTCTTGTTGGTAACAAAATATTAAATAATCAGATTAGACGAATGGGTTAACCAGTTTTTCTTGAAAGACTAGTACGCAAAACTGTTGCTTATTCGATATACGAAGACACGATTACAGAAACCATAAAGTTCGCATAACTTTCTGTGATAGTGAAAGTGTGACAGTTGTCTCCCTTGTATGAACTACTGCTGATATTTTCTAATATTATGAAAATAACTTTCTACTCTTGAGCGACCCCGATTAAACATTTACTTATTTGCAGACGGTTATCCTCATTTTCAAGCATAACAGTCCACAAATAAATAAATAAATAAATATGCAAATTACTCTTCTCAAAGAATTCCAATAATAAAATAATATACCAATTAAACGTGTTGGAAATAATTTACCATCCAGTAGAGATTGAAGTTTGGGTATGTAAGTTTATTGTGCCTCTCTGTGTTTTCCATTTGTTTTACTGAAGAAAGAAATATATTCATACAAGAAATAAGGCATCTGTTAAATAAAAGAACACTCTTTTGCTTTTCATTTGCTGGTACAATAAACATTTAATGTCACTTTTCTTGTGTTAGCGATCCGACGTTTTTGATATTTTGCAACTTTGCTCTCATTTCTCGCTGTTCAGTGGGTCAGCTGTCTCCACATTCCACTCTGTGCAGTCTTGTCTAATCGCTTGCTTCCAAGTTTTCCTTAACTGGCCAACCTTTCTGCCATGCAGGAGAACCGTGCTTCTGCAATGGTTTATCCCGAAAGATAAATACCCCGCATGACTGGACCAGCGTAATTCACATTGCAGATACATCTAATCATGGACTCGTCATAGCATTTTAATCTGATTAATTTTAAGATAGAGTTTAGGGTCTGTTAAACATGACACTCCTAACATCACTGCTATCCGACTTATCCTGGGTGTAGAGAGGCGTAGCTTGCGAAATTTCATTCATACTTTCTTCAAACTGTTTTCTGACAGCGGCTTTGTAAGTCATGGTCCCAAGAGGTCCACTCGCCTAAGCTTTATTTTTTCTCTAAGAAGGGGGGTTATCTTATTGTTAATTGTTTTAAGTACCTCTACCGGGGGGGGGGGATGCTGATGTGGCTGCTCCTACATTTTTTGTAGGCCAGAATGTGCTTATCTTCTAATGTTCTTGCTTCTCAAAACCACACCTAACCTTGCATCAAGGAATGATATAATATGCTGCATCCACCCTTATTATTGTACTGAGATGTTCAACAAGATTTAGTTAAATAATCTGTTTCATTATTAACACCTGCTTTTTTTTTTTTTCTACCTCAAAGCTAGACATGCATGAACAGTAAAAAGAGATCAAATGTTAATACATTTGAAAGTGGAAACATTAATGGAGTATGAACGTGGACAGTAATGAGAGAAGTTACTTGTATGCTGTATAAAATAGACGCATAGTGAGGGAATTTGTGCACCCAAAACCTGACCTTAGATTTGACTTGACCGAAAGTAGTCTCTCTATATATTGGCATATTCTTAAGTCGGGTGTACAGAGTGACCCCCCAAAAAAACAGGACCTTCAATTGTTTTTTTGAGCATTTTACAGTCAACGGAGAAAAAAAGGCCAAAGATCCTAGTGTTTTGATGTGATTTTTGAATATAATAAACTAGTTATGACCAAAGTTTCATTTAATTCAGACAAAATAGTAAGAAACAAGGCCTGATTAGAGTTGGGGCCTGTTTTTTTGGGGGGGTCAGCCGTTATAAGCTCAACATAAGTCTGACAGGGACTTTGTTACTGTCTGGCTCAGGCAGTCAACTCTCTAGGCTTTACCTTCTCTTAGAGTAGCAATACACATGAAAAAATTGAAATAGCTTGAAATATTTCAATATTGGTATGCATAGAAAGAGCTTGATGAGCTAAGAAAGAATCTTTTTAAATTTTTAAAATCTGATTAAGATTAAGGAAGTTATGACTATTTTTGTGCCTCACACGTTTGGATATTTTTCCCTCAAGACCATATGCGTTTCGTCACATTTTTTACACTACTTTTTCAGTAAAAATGTCATATCTTTGTTAAAACACAAGACTAAGAAATGAAATTTACCATATAAGTGTATTTTTGTACAAAGAATCAGAATATGCAACTGAAAATCTCCCAAAGTTTATGGTTTCCAAATAATCTGCAGTAAATGTGCATAAATATGCAGCAATTCCTTAAAAATGCCATGTATTCATAAACAGAAAAGAAGTTGGAGAACTCAAAGTTGAATTGTAATGTGCTTTATGTACAAAAAACTTAAATCTAAACATAAGACCATTTAAAAATGAATATATTGCAATATTTCTTTGGTATTATTGTAGATTAACACCTTCTGTTTAACCCCAATCAACTCCTTCTGACCACCCCTCCAAAATGTGATTCTACCTTTTTAGGAAATTATGTATAAAATGCTATGAAAAACTTTAATGAAAGATAAACAAATTATTATTATTTTTATTATTATTACAAAACCTTACCGAAAATTATTTTTATTATTATTACAAAACCTTACCGAAAACGCCATTTTATGACGTTCACATTTTTATCACTTTATTTGCTTAAAACTCTTAAAATATATAATGTACATTCATATTTATTAATTCATTTGAAAGTATATTCATTTCCGAACAAAACAGTAGTAATTTGAAGACTTGAAGTGCTTTGGTTTAAAAAATATGGCTATTTTAGTAGAACTACCTTGAAATCTGTGATTATCCAAAGCGTTTTTTCGTCCGTGTGTATTACTACTGAGAGAGGAGTTTAATTTATTGCTAATTGCCTGGGCCACAGAATGCTAACAAGGATTCTCAAGTATTTTGTGTAGACCCAAGTGTGCTTCTAGTGCACTGCTTTTTAAAACCATGCGTAACCTTGTGTCTAACTTCCTGGAGGGACAGTAAATAAAACATATGGAGAATTAAATGCCCCAAATGATGAAACTGACATTTGAATGAGAATCTTATAGCTTTGTGATAACCAAGAATTACCATATCAGAATCTGAGTAACTTTCCTGCTTTTAAACTTTCACATGTGCAAATTTCTCTCTCAGATGAAAATTTTCTAAATTCATCTTTTATATCCACTGTTTACGTACATGCCACATGAAAACATGTTAAAGGGTTGAAGTATGGAATAAGGAAGGACCCGGAAGCCGAGAGACTCAACCGGGACACGTTTCAAGTTTCAGTCGACTGCCATTATACGTGTCATTTGTCAATAAACATACACAACCTGAGTTGTTTGCTTTATTCGTTGATTTTTAAAATAAAATAAATATTTAAGTAAACAAGAACGGAATATATTTTTAGATTTAAAGTTGAGTCTCTTGGCTTCCGGGATCTTTATTCCATACTTAATCCATTAAAGGTTCTTCAAACTTTGTGTTTATATATATATATATATATATATATATATATTGATCACTACTTATCAAGGTCCAAAGGCCACACAAAAATAAGGGCCAAATATTCTAAGGGTTTGTTTCATTGAAAACTGTCCTTGCAATTTTTTTTTTTTTTTTTTTAATCGTTTGTTTAATTATTCCTAAAGCTTCTTGGAACACAGATTCATTTATTCCTATTGAATGTTTTGGTATTTCCATTTTCTTGATTTAAATAGATGTTATTAATTTGATACTTGGTTACTGTTATATGTTGTTTTTCTGAGTTATGAGTGACACCTGAAAAAAGATCCGGTTTCTAATTTTATTTTTATTTATTGTATCCTTCTAGAAGTGATCAATATGTTTCTTCATAATGTATGACACTACGGACAAATTTATCTTTAGTTGACCCTTGACAAGTAAATATTTTCGTCTATTAGCCAAATACTAAACAAACCTACTTGATTTTTGGAATATGAGATCCTTGTTCCATGACGAATATGTACATCATAAAGACTTTTCTGTACTTTTTTATTTTAAATGAATATAATTCTAAATGTGCCAAATTTTATGTTGAAACTTGAATGTATAAACATTTGAAACTCTTCAGATGTTTTTTAAATATACTCTTTTTTTTTATGAAGGCTATTGGTTTATTAAACTTCTATTGTTTATATCATTTGACTTTGATTGTTTTATTTACAATAATAAGTTGAAAGCACATTTTTCACTTATTAATGAGTTTTGGAAGATTGCCCGTGAAATAAAAAAACAATTGTCAAAAGATAAGCGTTTTGTTATTTCTGGTCGCTACTTTGAAAAATCACTTGCAAATGTGACTGTTTCGCTTGCAATGTAAAGCCCTGTAACACTACTGAGATTAGAGTATATAACTCATGGTTTCATCACAAGATTCCTTTGTATATATAGTAAGTATCATTAAAAGCTGATAATGTCTTTTTGTTGGGCAACAACTAAATTTTATGCTCTTATTTGTGAGCCAATTCTTAAAACTAAAGAGAATAAAAGGAACATATTCCAATTGTGTGAATTTCAGTAGCAATACACATGGCTCAATAAAACACTTTGGATAATCACAGATTTCAAGGGTTTCTACTAAAATAGTCATATTTTAAAAACCAAAGCACTTTAAGTATTCAAAATACCGTTTTTGTTCGGAAATGAATATACTTTCAAATGATTTAGTAAATAACATACATTATATATTTTTAGAGTTTTAAGCAAATAAAGTGATAAAAATGTGAACATCATAAAACGGCATTTTCAGTAAAATTTTGTAATAACCCTCTCTGATTTGTAAACACTCGTACCGTGTTTCTGTTAAGAATTGTTTAATGAAATTTGGAAATTAGCCAAAAGAGATGTCATTTTTAATAATTTCGAGTGTCCGAAATTCCTTCGATCACTCGTTTTTTTTTTTGTTGTGTTAAAAAAAAAAAGATTTCAAAATGACGAGTACAGAAAATTTTGAAAAGATTTGTCTTTGAACACTCACTATTAAATAAAACAATCTTTTTACTTTTTATTCATTAAAAAGATGATTGGACAGTGATTTCTCTAGTGGTTCGTAGCAATTTAAAAACATGATATCCGAAAAAATCGTTATGAATTTGAATCAAGACTTCTGTAGTATTAGTTATAGCAGCAGAGCAATAACATGGCGTAAACAGACGTTTTGTTTTTGTTGTTTATTTTTATTCCAGATCGATTTTTTTTTTTTTTTTTTCAATTGAAAATTTGGTTATAAAAAAAATTTCTTACATGTTTAGTTAGAGCTATTTTGTTATCAAACATACAAATATTTTTAAAAATTGGGTAGTAGTAAATTTTTAAAATATTTGAACAAGTGAAGATGTGAAATACAATTGTTTTGATTTATGTGTATGAACGGTATACACTTCTAATTTTCGTCCTTTAAAAACCTTCTCAGTGAATTATTATCGAATGGAAACTAATTTACCCGATTATTAAAAAAATGAAATAAAATAAAAAAAAAACATAATCAATATTTAAATATTTGGAGGAGGTGCTAAGTTAAAAAAATAAAAACCGTAGAAAAAGACAAGAAATGTCATTAAAAATCAAAATAACATTAAATTAAAATTTTTTAACAATTTGTCAACTTTAGCAAAAACTTGTTTCTTTTTTTTATATTTAAATAGATGGGACAAAAATACTTGATATTTTTCCAAGCATCATGTTTTCTGTAAGAGGGACGTCACTTTTTTAAATAACATTTATCTTTGTCTGTTTGTCATAATTCTTGTAAAGTTACACAATGGGTAGCAAACACCCTCTTAAAAAAAAAAAAAAAACTCGCTTAATTCTATGTCTAATCCTAGGCACGAGTGGCAAGCCTCCTCCTAAAACCTTTGGCCTTAACAATAACGTTAAGTACAAGTGGCAGAACTCCCCACTAAACAAACTTCCTCTGTGAGCTCATATAAGCGTAAAAAACGTTTAAAAAGGAAAGTACACATGATTAATCTCCCATAAAAAAAATAAATTGGTCAACTGTCCTAAAACGCTAGGATCGTCTTGAAATGATGAATTATTTTACATTTATGTGAAACCAGCCCCCACTCTAAATTCTAAAGTTGTTTTTGTTTTGTTTCTATCAAGTCTTCAGGATGTTTACATATAATTTTCCTTAGCCCTATCATTAACCCAAAGTCAGAGTGGCAACCTACCCACCTTCTCATAATTGCACAAAGGCCCTCTTAAAACCATGCATAATCGCCTTTTAGAAAACAAACAAACAAACAAAACTCCCAGGATTTATCTTTCATAGGAAAAAGGGGGGGGGAGGTAATTGCCCTAAAATGCTCGAATGATTCAAAATGGGAAATCATTTTACATTAAATTATAAAATAATTTTTTTTTTTTAATCTTTTATTAAAGTTTTTCAAGTTGTTCACATGCAATTGTCTATAAAGGTAGAATCATATTTTGGAGAGGTGGTCAGATGGGGAGGGGTAACAGAAGGTTGCAATATATTCATTTTTAACCAATCCTAGATTTCGATTTCAGTTTTTGGCACATAAAATGCATTACAATTTAGCTTTGAGTTCTCTAACTTTTCTTTTAATGAATACATGGCATTTTTAAGCAATTGCAGCATAATTATGTGCATTTACTGAAGATTATTTGGAAACCATTCATTTTCTGGAGATTTTCAATAGCATATTCAGATTCCTTACACAAAAATACACTTATATGGTAAATTTCATTGCTTAGTCTTGTGTTTTAACAAAGATATAGCATTTTTACTGAAAGAAGAGTTAAAATAATGTGACAAAACGCATATGGTCTTAAAGAGGGGAAAATATCCAAACGTGCAAGGCATAAAAATAGTCATAACTTCCTTAATTTTAATTGGATTTAAAAAATTTAAAAAGATTCTTTCTTAGTTCATCAAGCTCTTTCTATATATACCGATATTGAAATATTTTAAGCTATTTAAATTTTTTCATATGTATTGCTAATTTCAGGTGTAGTTATGCCCCCCCTTTTTTTTAAGCTAAAAAAAATCATACTTCAAGATAAAAAGAAATTATCCGATAAGTATTAAATGTACGGCATAATCATATTGACACACCGGTTCCTGATAGATCACTGAAGTTAAGCAATGTTAGGAATTCCAGGTGCTGTATGTGCTCTCAACTTATCTAGGTATTGTTTCTACTCACTCTTGAGCCTCTCCTTGCCACTGGACTTAAACAGTGTCGATTCAGAAAAGGTGTGGTTAGTTATTGTGCAACCCTTGCTTCACAATTACATGCGCAGCTATCCATACAGGGGGTATCCATTGTCTCTTGGAACTGAAAAGCAGCATCAATCCTATTTATAGATAGGAGTAATAAAGAAGAGTCATGTTGAGTGGCAGAAAGGATTGCTGCATGGATACTCCTTCTTCTGGCCTTGTGGATTACGAAGAAAAACAAGTTTGATTAGAAGGACCAACGTGTAATTTAAATCGTACACACTTTCCATCTCCTAACTTTGCCACATACAAACTGAAACTCATGAAACAGGGAATAGATTAGACAATTCTGAAGAACACGTGCAATAATGGTATTGATATAAAAAACGACTACCAACAGCATGTCTGTAAGAGGAAGAGATTGCAGACAAGAAAAAAAAAGAGTGTGGGCTAATCAAATTACAAATAAGTTTCTGCACTTAATCAAGAACCTTCAAATAGGAGAGAGATTAACCAGCCTAAATATGGCAACAATAATCCTTATATTAGTCTGATAGTAGATTTGTAGAGATAGAGAATAGCGTGTGAGTAAATGTATTGTTTAGTGATACAAAGAACTTAGGTATTAACCAAAAAGGGGTCAAATATCGGTTCTTCTTCGTTAATGTAGTGAAATGCTATAATGTTGACATACCGGTTACCTTTAGATCACTAAAGTTAAGCAATGTTGAGCCTGGTTAGTACTAAAATAGGTGACTATTTGGGACTTCCAGGTGCTGTATGTGTTCCTCCCTTAATTTGCCTTGTTATTTTTGTTTGCTTAAAAATTATATATTACGAGATTGAAGCACAGGGAGAGGTTACACATTAAAAAACAAGAAACCCCCTTAAATTGTAGGCATTATAAAAAACACCTCAGCAATCTAAACATTATTTATTAAACTTTATTAAACTAAAAGTAATTATTTATAACAACTTTCCTTTTTAATATCAATATTTGTATCAAGTATGAACCTCATTTTGTTTCAGATCTGAATAATACTATACCACATTAACCCATTTCATTTGGTTCCACAATACACTGGCTAAGCAAGTGTATATAAATGCATGTGCATGCTTTCAAAGGCATATATATAAATATATAATTATTTACTATAATAATATATATATATATATATATATATATATATATATATATATATATATATCTCCATATAATTCCCTACTAATACTTTCCCTTTACTGGCATATTACATTTTCTTTGCAAAACTTAAATGCTGTACAACTAGCAATACCAGACACCTTTGTTTATGACTTATATTGACATCACCCACATTCCTTAATTGGAATCTAATTGTTTATTTCGACATTCAATTTGAAATTTCGATTATTTTATTACCTGCACTATTAGTAGCAATACACATGAAAAAATTGAAATAGCTTAAAATATTTCAATATTAGTATCTATAGAAAGATGATGAGCTAAGAAAGAATCTTTATAAATTTTTAAAATCCAATTAAAATTAAGGAAGTTATGACTATTTTTGTGCCTCACACGTTTGGATATTTTTACCTCTTTAAGACCATATGCGTTTCGTCACATTTTTTACAGTAAAAATGCTATATCTTTATTAAAACAGAAGATTAAGCAATGAAATTTATCATATAAGTGTATTTTTGTGCTAGGAATTAGAATATGCTACTGAAAATTTCCAAAAATTAATGGTTTCCAAATAATTTGCAGTAAATATACATAAATATGCTGCAATTCCTTAAAAATGCCATAACAAAGATATAGCATTTTTACTGAAAAAGTAGTGTAAAAAATATGACAAAATGCATATGGCCTTAAAGAGGTAAAAATTTCCAAACATGTGAGGCACAAAAATAGTCATAACTTCCTTAATTTTAATTGAATTTAAAAAAATTTTAAGATTCTTTCTTAGCTCATGAAGCTCTGGTTCCGAGTCCAAAAACTCTAAGCGACAAGTCAACATGTTTTGTGCATTCATTTTTTTTACAGACTGTAATTATGGTGTAATGATTCGGAAGACGAATGATAAGTTAATAAGGCTTTGCTCATTTAGAATCACATCATCATCATCATCATGACTGGCTCCTTGCCTGGACCAATGTGACTCTTCCTCTCCAGAGTTTCCTGCCTTCCATCAGTTGCCTCAGATCCTCAGGTTCACAGTTGGCATCGTGTGCTATTTGCTGGATGTACGTGGATCTAGGCTGTCTTTTTCTTGCGTGTTCGTGTCATGGAGTCCATAGCAATACATCACTCACCAATTCATGCTTGCTCCTCAGACAATGACCAGCAAATCGTAGGCATCTTTCTTTGATGGCATTAGATATGGCAGGTAGGTTGCCATAAAGTTGCTGCTTCATGGGATGAGTTTGCGAAGATATATTTAATACTGTTTGTAGCATACGGGTGTATGCTATGATTTTGCGAAGATATATTTAATACTGTTTGTAGCATACGGGTGTATGTGCCGTCTAGTTTTCTTTCCAATCTTTTGGTGAGTGTCCAGGTTGTAGCACCGTAAACAAGGACAGACTCTACCACTGCCCTGAAGAACCGCCTTTTGAGTTTGTTAGTTAGTCCCGAAGTCCATAGTGAACGCAGCTCATCCAATGCGGTCCATGCTTTTGAGATGCGAATTTCGATATCTCTCTGTGTGGAAACTATGTTGCTGTCCAGATACGTAAACTCAGCGACTTCTTTCAGTGTTGATCCAACCAGAGCCCTGATCTCTCCTTTCACATTGAAAGTCAGTAAATTTTGTTTGTTTTTTTAGAATCACAGGTTTGCTGAAATAGAAGAATGAAAAATTTCTAAGATTTTATACAAAGTAACAATGCTAATATGACAATCCTCATCTTTAAAGTTGTTGTTTAACCACATTTTGGCCAACTCTTTCTCTGGCCTTCTTTAAGTGCCTGTGGAGCAGTGATAGAGGCATTGAGTCTCTACTGTTTCAGGTGAGCATTGTGTGAAGATAGCATGTTCAATCCTACGCAAGCAAGGTCAGAGGATTAGTTGGCCGAAACATGGAGGGACAACAATTATAGGAGTAGTAATTACTGGGGATATAGTTATGAGACCTGGCATTCCTTTCCCGTCATGGTTAATCACTTGATGAAGGCCAGAGGATGAGTTGTCCGAAACGTGGTGAAACAACTACTATGGAGATGAGAATAACAGTCTGCAAAAAGAATGAATGAAGCTTCATCTCAAAAGGATCCCAAAAATAAAAAACAAACAAAAATATATATAAATAAATAAGCCAGCATTTTGTCTATCTTTTAGAAGAAGGGAATTAATCAAGTTGGCTTGATGCAAATTCAGAGTTTTTGTTCTCGGAATAGTAAATTTTTTATTTATTTATTTTTTTTTTTTTAATTTCTACTTGCTTATTTTCTTTGATTTTTGGTGTCCACTAATATTTTTTACAGATTAGTAGTTTTTATAAGTTTTCATGCTATTTTATTTTTATCTACCATACTTCACTTAAGATTAAATCTTTTCCAAAATAAATTGCTGGCATTGAATAAGTTGAAAAGTTCATCCATTGTAAATTAAATCGAATCAACATTTTATCTGTCTTTAAATGGGCCCTTCTTCATTATAATAACGAAATTCAAAAATTAAAATATTGAATTTCAAGTAAAACCAATGGTATCTACTTAATCGTTATGTCACAGTAATGAACATATCCAAAAATTACAAAAATGATTGAGTAGACAATTATTAATGAAAACAGACAGATGTTGTAGTTTGCTTAAAGCCTTGTGTGTAGTGTGAAAGGAGTTGTGCTTGAAGACTATATCAATACGGTTCTAGGAAACACCATGGACACGAGTTAGCATATAAAAGAATGACAATATTAGAAAAAATTATTAATAACTTTCAATTATATTACATTTATTTACCAACATAATATGTCGTAGAAGATGGTAGGTATTGATGTCCCTAATTTTCAATAGTATCCCTTCTTCAATGGGGGAAAATAAAAAGAAACGTGTACAACTGCTCAACGAGGCTTTCCTTTATTTCCTTTCATTTATTTATTTATTTTTTTTTTCATTTCTTTATTTCTGGAAGTCGGTGTCGCAGAATGGCTGTCAAACCAATTTCCAGGATACAAGTTGTGATGAATTATTATTAATTAGTATTGTTGGGAATTATTGTAGCTTTTTTTTTTTATTTTCTTATGTATATAAATGAATAATTTTTGCATATTACACTTAAAGTGTATTTGGAATGTTAATGACTGCTGTATTGGTGTTGTGTAATATCTGGTTTGGGTAAAGCGAATAGTTTAAGGGAAACCACCCTAAGTGTACTTGAAGTTGTTCTTTTGCCAAAGTGTATATGTCAATATGTATATGCATACACGCCTGTGTATATGTGCGTGATACATATATATGCAACAGTTTTCAGACACTTAGTGAAGATTGAGTTTTGCTAATTTGGCTTAAGATTTTCAAAATTTTCAGAAAACATTTACTTTCTTTGTTACAATTCAAATTCTCCGTTTCTTTTTTTTTTTTTTCTTTTAAGCAAAACTTAATTTTCACTAATTTGAAAACTATTTTCATTAATAATTCATTTTTTACTTTATCTATTTTTGTAATTTTTGGATATTTTCATTACTGCGACGTGACAATTAAGTAGATACCATTAGTTTTACTTGAAATTCAATATTCTGATTTTTGAATTTTGTTGTTATAGCGAAGAAGCATCATTAAATGTATTTTTTTGTTTACACTTTTCATGATCTTTGTTTGTATCCTGCAATTTCTTTTTTTTTTTTTTTTTTTTTTTTTTTTTTTTTTCAGAATCGATGATGATGAAAACCAAACTTCGAAGAAGACGCAACGATCACTTCACATTGTGGAAGATTTAAGTAATGACATTTTAGCTCCTAAAACAGTTTTACCAAGGAAAATTCTGCAAGAAATGTAAATATTTAACATGCATATACACACATGATTCTGTTTAATTTTCAAATTCACAATTACAAAATATTGAATAAGCCTTGTTTTTGTGCTTTGTTTTTCATAATTTTTTTGTCTTTTTTTGCATTACTATAAAACAAAACTGGCTGAAGTTTCTTTTATGGTATATGTAATCTTAACCCATTAAGTTCCAACGTATCTGGTCTTTTGAGTTAAAACTTGGTGTAATGACTAAAAATAAAGTGAAAAAATAAATTTGTTTTATTTAGATAGCAAAATATTTCCTCTCCTATAAATAGCATAACTGAATGCATGATATATTTTAGAAATCAATAAGCTATACATTCAAGATAAAATTTACACATTATGCTACGGAACAAATCAATTCACGCAAAGAATTCTATTGCATTGTCGTCAATGAGTTAATGACTTATGATTTCAAGATTCAATTATATAAGTTCATACATAATTGAAAACTATTGAATTTTAACAAATTTCACAAGAATTTTTTTTCAAGATGGTTCCAACAACTCTCAAGTTGATGAATATTGATGAATTCTATCCTTTCTTCAGAGACATTATGCAATAAACAGTACTATTATATATTATCTTATAGATTAAAAAAAAACATTTTTTATCCTATTTATAGGACAAAACTTTATGGGTTAATAACATGAAAAATCAATTTCATGGAATTGAATCAAGAGCAAGGTAAAGAAAGTAGATTTTTTACATGAATAATAACAAAATATAAATTATGATACTTATTATAAAGTATTTTGAATAACCCTCATTTTAATTATTATATATACATATACTAGCAAAAGTACCCGTCGTTGACTGGATTCAAAAACGGTCTACAGAAAATGGACTCTGATTTATGAAAGTATGATAGGTTATGAAAAGGAAGGGTTGTAAAGAGATAGCTTTGAATTTGGGGATATCAAAACCAAAGCAAAATATGATGAAAGTAAAAATGAAATAGATAAACCCCATAATTTATTATACCATACCTGTTCACACTGAAACACTTATCACAATATTCTGTGCATCTATATTAAAAAACCTTGTTAAACTTTGTGACATATTTCCATTCTAATGGAGGTCAGGCGCAAACGAACACCCCATAATTTTATTATACCATATTTCTTCAAACTGAAACATAATTATGAAAGTATACTTATGCAGATAGATATGAAAAGTCTTTCTTAAAGTTTGTGGCTATTTCCATTCTATTGAGGCCAGGCGCGAATGCAGACCCCACAATTTTATACCATCCCTATTTAAGTTAAAACATACTTATCAAAGTATTATTATGGACATCTATATCAAAAACACTTGTAAACGTTTTTTTTTTTTCATTTTTAAATTTTTTATTTCCATACTTTGTGGACCAGGCACATACGCAGACCCCACAATTTTAATGAATCATCATTATGCCAGATCAAACATATCCATTCCTGTGTCTCGATACATCTTCTATCATTATATGTGATCAGTTTTCTATAATAGTCAACTATATAGGAGCCTATTCGTGACCAGACACACACACGCAGACGTTCAGCTTTATATTATAGATATATATATATATATATTGTATATTTTGGCAGCAAGTCATTATTCAAGCATGTCTGATTGAACACGACAGTTATTCTTTTTTCTGATCTTTCTGGATATCTTTTTAATTTCGGCAGGCATGTTTTATATATATATATATTGCCATATATGTTATTTAGTTTTAGCATTTTATTGCGGTTTTACAGTATCACCAATCATTAGAAGTCAGAAACATGTGATCATTTGATACCTACAAACTGCTGTAAAACATTAAAAATAAATAGATTTTATCATTTTACAATTAACTAGTAGGGCAAAAATGCAACTTCTATCCCTTTCTTTTTCTCCATTTCCTCTCCACCCTTCTCTGCCTAGCCTATTCCTTTTACATGATAACATTAAAAGATGTATGTATGTGTTGATAGCCTTAAATGATATAAAGGGTTATGCTGAAAATGGGGAGAAAACAAAAAAATAACTTTGTGGGAGTTTATGTATTTTTCAAGTTTATGCTCGCTTTTTGTGTATGCCTGTAAAAGGCTTTTTTCGCTGGACGTCTCGATCAGCTCATTCCTTTTTAAAACTTTTTATATCACATCAAAATGATAATATCTAAGAGTTACGAACGGGGGTCGCCTGTCTATTTAATTTGCCCGACTTTCACGCATTATTTTTTCCAGATTTTTAGAGTGTCCCATGTATCTTTCGCTTTTCAGTATAAAACTGGTTTGCAGCCGCATCATTTTTCAAGGTCAAACATCACGCGACTTAAGTTTCTCGCACCTGTTAATTTCGTTTTATAAACGTTAAATTAAGATGCTTTTCATTCCTTGTCTCTCGTGTCAGATGGTTAGGTCCCAGGGTTTTTTTCTCCATTTCGTTTCCACCTCCACGTCAAAGGTTTGGGGTTCAAGCCTACCTTCCTACTAAAACTTTTTTTTTCTTTTACACCTCCAAAAAGGGTTGTTTTGCCCCCCCCCCAAACACATGCACCTACAAACACCTTGTCCGCACCGGGTACCCCCCCCCCCCCCCAGTATATATATAATGCACACTCTAGACTTTTTAGTTTGTTATATGTATTTAGGAGAACACAATTAACTTATGTTTAAGTTAACTTAATAAATATTAAGGATTTAGAGAATATTTATTTGAGCAGTCTTTTAAGTGATACCAGAAATTAAAATTGTATAATTGATTGTAACAAGAGACAAGGTATATTGACTTAGGACCAAACATAGCTATTAACCATACCAATTCTTAGAATTCTTAATAAGTGTAAATTACATTTGATAATACATGCACATAGAAATATGAATAGAAGGCGAATTATAAAGAAATAGTAAAAATCAGATAGGAGGATGATTCAAATTTTAAAAATATTTGGAAACGATAAGATGGAAAGTATACAAGAGAGTTAACAAATGTAGATAAATAAAGACAAGTTTTAACGTAGGATATTAATTTATTGTAAAATGCAGAATTACTTTTGGCGGTAAAGTAATTCAGTTAATCTAGATTGATTCATTCATGTTGCTAGTATATGATAATCGATATATAAATCTCACCTGTCTGTTTAAATGTATGTATTCATGTTTGTATATCTGCCTAAAACTTTTGACAGAAGCGATGGATTTTCACGAGATTAGTATCATTTTGAAGCCTGACCCTTCGGACGACAAATATTGAAAAATTGGCTAAAAACATTAATTCCTTCACCCTCAACCGGGCACTTTTCTACAGGAATGGGTTGCTTTTATCGCCGATATTTTCGAAAGTCATCCCCTCTTTTTGATTGGCTAGCCTTAATTTAAACCTACACCACTTCCGGTTTGGCGATGGGCACAACAGCAATGTCATTTTTTTATTTATATTTTTTTTTCACGTTCTTTGCCTCCTTCGTGGTACAGGTTCGAGCCTGCCTGCCTGCCTACTTACACTTTTTTTTTTTTTTTTTCAATACGCATTTCCAAACACCCGGGCAACGCAGGGCACCTGGGCTAGTATAATAGAAAGCAAACAGAAAATATTTTTTCTGGTGTCGAATATAAATATAATAACAATGGAAATATATTTAAATGATTAATATGCTTTACTTCAATAATCTAATGTATATTAGGGTAAGAAAATATTCATTATTGAACATTAATTAAATATAATAAAGAGAAAATCTAAGAATATAAAAGAAAGATTTAAAAAATGACCGCAAGATGAAAGTTTTAACATACATAATGGGTATTGACATTTGGGTAAATCTTTTTAATCGGTTTTTGGCCAGAAATTTGGTTGTCAAAGTTCAACGATTTGACCTTTGAAAACTCTACCAAACTCCTCCGCCAATTTTGTGTCTAAACACTTGAAATTTTAGATGTAGGTTACTTGGATATGGATCAAATTTTTTAATTTGATTTGAGTCCAAAACAATGAGTGTTTAAGGGGTCAAAATTGGGGTCAGTTAAAAAAAATTTGAATTCTGTGGTCTCTACCAAATTACTCAGCCAACTTTTGGTCTAAACATTTGAAATTTTACACAAAGTGTATTCAGACATAGGGCAAGCTTTTTAATCAGTTTTTAGCTGAAATTTGGTTGCCAAGAGACTCAAAGTTCAAAAGATTTGACCTTTACGGTCTCTAGCAAACTATTCAGCCAATTTTGAGTCTAAACATTTGAAGTTTTACATAAAAGGTATTCAGACATGCAGCAAGCTTTTTAATCAGTTTTTGGGCGAAAATTTAGCTGCCAAGAGGTCAAAGTTGAAAGAGTTGACCTTTGCAGACTCTACCAAACTCCTCTGCTAATTTTGGATCTACACACTTGAAATTTTAGATGTGGGGTTACCTGAACACGAGTCAAACTTTTTAATATATATATATATATTATGCACATAAAGTTATAATAATAAATATAATGTTTTAATATATATAATTATGCACATAAAGTTATGAACAGTACATAGGGCCCAAGCAAAGCCGGTCTGAACTGCTAGTTATAATTAATTTTAAAAATTGAATCAGCAGAGTTGCTTCCCTTTAACTGTTGATAAACATTTTAAAGAACAGAAGAAAAAAAATCTATCTTGAATAATCAAATCAGCATGCTCAACGTAAACAAAGAGATGTAAAAAAATACACAAATATAACAATCTTATATTTAGTGTTGTGGTTAACAAATAAAATTATTAAATACATCAATTTTAACTATCAAACCAATTCTTCGCAAAAGTAAACAAAAGGAAATCAGATGTGTAGTTTCGAATCTAATTCAAAACATTTTATCGCATAAAAAGTATTTTAACAAAGAACAAATTTTGAATGTAACAATTAATATAAGTTAAAAATAGAACTGAAATGTGGTATAATAAAAATAAAATGAAATATTAAAATAAAAATAAAATGATATACAAACAATAAAAACTTTAAATTTAATAATATTTACTGAGATACGAAAAATAATGAATTAAGATAAACACAGTATGAAGGTTATCTTTACGAGAAGATTGTTGGCAGTATGTGTCGATTATTTGAACCATATAAGTTAGAAATAATGTTTTCCTGTTTTTTAAGGAATTTATCTGGTAAGCAAGCCACTAATAATGCGATAAAGACCTAATTTTGTAGAAATTTTAAATATCACAATTAATATAACTTAAAAATAGAACTGAAATGTAAAATAAATAATAAAAATAAAATAATATACAAAAAATAAAAACGTTAAAATAAATTTAAATAATAATATTTACTGAGATATGAAAATAATGAATTATTGTTAGTTGCAAGTATTGTTGTTAGTTGTCATAATTTTCATTTTGAAATATAATCAATTAATAACTGAGGAGATTTGATTTTGGAACTTTGAAAGCTATATATATACATACACACTCCTATAAATTTGGGCTTTTTGTGTATTGGTTTTCATATTAAACCTCCTTTTTTTTTTCTTTTCATTTAAAAAGAAATTGTGGATTTGCATTCATCTGCAAAAGAGCTAGCTAATTTGCATATTCTTTTAAACATTCACTTTAATTAATTCCCTATTAGTCTTTTTGGTTTTCTTATGGAATAATCATCCTTAGTTAACTATTATGTGTAATTATATTCATGCAGATATTCTATAGGATTTACACTTGCGTAATATTTGCATAAAAAGCTTATAGTAAACACAAACCACTTTCTATATATATATATATGCGTGTATATATATATAAATATATTTGTTTAAAAAATTTTGCCTATCAAACTCCTCTGTCAGTTTTTGGTATACAGACATAAAACTTAATATATAGGGTATTCGAACCTATGCAAAACTTTATATTTGAGTTTTAGCAGGGGAAAATCGGTGTGAAAATGAAAAAAATAGAATTTGCCAGGTGAAAGTCGAATGATGGCATTACAAATATCCATGTGTAATGTAATAATTATTGGTTCATGTTTTAATTTTTATCCTTGAAGCAAACCTGTCTTTATAGCTCAGGTATTAACGTCAAAGGACAAAGTAAACCATAAGCGCAATTGTTTTAGTTTTAATTTCTGGTTGTGACGCACAAGCTATTTTTTTTTATTTTTTATTTTTTTTTTTTAAACTTTTTAAATCATTACTATATATTGGGTCCAATATAATAACAAATACAAAATCTGCATTAATTAAAATATATATAAGCATATTTTACAACTGTGCAATGCCTGGCAGCCTGCTAGTGTGTGTGTGTGTATATATATATATATATATATGTGTGTGTTATAAAAAAATGTTTGAAGGTACAAAACTTATATATAGATTTAAATAAAATATGTGGAAATTTCTCTAGAACTCTTTCGGCTATCATCTCTTCAGAAAAAAAAAAATCGATAGCAAGCAAAACAATATTATTTGCGAAAATAAAGGGCACTAAGGGGAATTCGGATGCGCCTCCCTTAGTGCTCTTCATTTTCACCAATAATATTGCTTTGCTTTCTATCGATTTTTTTTTTTTTTTTTTCTGAAGAGATGATAGCCGAAAGAGTTCTAGAGAAATCTCCACATATTTTATTTAAATATATAGCTATCTAGTTTAGAGCTGCCGGCTGTCAACATGACAGTTGTAGGTTCAATCCACGACTAGGGAAAGGTGCATGTCTAACCGCACTGACGAGTTGTGATATAACAAAACAGTACTGTATGTGGATGATTATTTATATATATGTATTGTTACAGCCTGAGTAAAAATAATGTTATGTTAATATTAATATATTATCATCCCACATTAATATTTATATTTTACCGGAACGCTTAACTCCTGAAGGAATATCCTGAGTTCTGTGGTTAACAGTGAAATACACAAGATGAGAAAATTAGAAAAGAAACAGGCACAAAGCAATGATTAAACAATGAAAAGTTAAATTTTATATTATAATAAAAAAACTTCTAGCCGTTAATTTAGAATGAGTGCTTTATGGTTGAATGTTAAATTTGTGCTCATTTTTGCATTAAATACTAATGCTTATTAATCTCTAATGGCGCATAGAACAGATACCATAATACTTAAATTGTTGCACCTTATTATAACAGATTATGCAAAATTTCAGTCAGATCGACTCACTAGTTTCTGAGAAAAAGTTCAATGAAAAGACAAAGAAAAAAAAAATATATATATATATATATATTTCATTGAACAGCATGGATAATTCTTGTTTTTTTCTCTTGCGAATCCATCTTTTCTATTAGGTAGGCCAACATTCGAATATTGTGTTAGTGTAAAAAGAAATTTGTTGTAGTCACAAACGTTTTCGATTTCTATGAATCATCTTCAGGCGAGTGATAAATAAATAAAAAAAAGTGTATTTATTGAAAAAAATTGGTTGATAACACTTGTGTACCCTCTCCGTCATATTGAGCCAGATTGATGGTCGGTTTATTTATGCAAACGATTGGGAGGTGCAGGTTACAATATCAGACAGCTAGAATGACTTTTTTTTTATTGTTTCTAAATTCGTTTTTTTGAGATGTCATGTGCTACTAGATGTTGACAGACGGAGTTGTTCGGGGAAGACAGGTGACATGTAAGCAAGTGAGAAATGCTGGTCCTAGTCATGTCAATGTATGAATTCTTTTTGGAGTCATATAGGGGAATGTGTCTCCAAAAGCAATTTAATTTGAGTCCAGTCTAAATTTACTGGAAGACAATGGAAGTGGTCCTAAATCTCTAAGTGCCTTCCTAACCTGAAACAGTTATGGGTTGACAAACTTCCTTTAAACCTCAAATTTATTCTATTTTTTGATCATATTCATGTATGTATAAAATTGTCTAGGGAGATTATAAAAGTTGTCCTGAAATCTCTGGATTATCTTCCATGTGCTGAATATCTATTATGTGTTCCCCATCTCTTAGTGATCCTTTGGAACAGAATCTCCTTAGTACTTCGAATACGTATAACTGATTTGAATAAAATTTAAACCATATATATATGTATATGTCATCCATATACAGGACTGTTTCGCTGTTTCACAGCTCATCAGTGCAGCTAGACAAGCAACTACCTCAAACCAGGATCGACCCCCCCCCCCGATTACCCAAATGACAGTCGGAGCTTGTAACCGTTGTGCTATACAGCTAGTGAATTAACAATGTTTTGACATTATTCAAATACCTATGCTCAATTTGTTTACACAAAGAGCCTCCAGTTAATGTCAGTTATCCAGAGAGAAAATGAGCCATTTCCGGGACTCTCTCTTAGTTTATTCAGACTTGTATATAACCATGTTTATTGGTTTTCTTTTTATCTATTTTTGTGGGATATTTTATTTCATCCTCCAGATAATATCTGGTCATCAGGAGAGAATATGCACCATTACGGGGCCTTCGTCTCTTTTTTTTTTTTTTTTTTTCTGTTACTACCACCCTCCCCACCCACCCACTGATGTGAATCCGATTATCTGAATTTTCATTTGAATGAACTGCTCAAATAAAAAAATTGACATTTAATAATTTAGTGTTTCCTGTTACGAGCAATGGTTTTGCGCCTGTCATTTAAATGTTCAAAGGCTGCATCTAACATGTTACGACAAACTTATATCGAAAAGAATTAAAAAGAAAAGTAGAAAAGAAAAATAAATAAATATAATAAAACAAATAAACTAAATTTTAAATACAATTACTAGAAATGAATAAATTTAAATTAAATGAATAAATAAGATTAAAATATAAATAATTAAATAAACGAATAAATAAATCTACTTGTTACATGAAGGGCTGTCCCCTTATGTAAGTAAGAAGACATAATATATACAACATACTCACAGACATAACTACACTTTTCTCTTATAATTTTTGGGTAATTACTTTGCCAGCCAGCCATCTATCCTCATTGATTCCAAGAATATTTTGGCTATGTACTAGTAATGGGCCAGTTTTACGTTTTGGTCCAATCCACATTTTTCTCCCTCGGCAAAAAACTTTCGGTTTATGTTAGCTGCTTCAGACTTCATGTGATTACTTATTGTTGTGGTCAGTTCCTCCAGTACTCTGTTATAACACCACGTATATCGGCCACTAGCAAGGGCTACTTAACAGGAACCAAGAACATGTTCCATAGTCTGTGTTTTTTTTTTTTTTTGTATAAAAGACAGGTTGAATTGTCCTCCTTTTTTTATTTGGCGAGGTTAGTCATTGACGAAAGCATGTCATAAGTTGAGCGTATTATGAAGCTCAACCTTAGCAGTGACATATGCTAAATGTTGTTCAATGTAATGGATCTTTGCACAGCTTCTTCTGAGTTTGTCCATTGTCTCTACTTTTGAGCTTTTTGCTTTTCTCTTTGCTCTTTATTTCCTGAATGACCAGATTTCTGTGATCTTTGGCTGTAGCCATAGACCATCCTTGAATTCTAGTCATTCCCAGCAGAGATTTCTCTGTCCAAGAAACTAGGTTTTCTTTTGCTTCATTTATAGCATCTCCAACTCTCCACTTCCTTCCTGTTTTGATAGAGGGTTGTACTGTCTTTACCACTGTGTCATTGGAATTGTCCAGCATCATATAGAACTTGATTTTTCCAAGTTTGTAACTGTTAAGTTTTGAGACATTGTGTTGAACACAGATGGCGGCGTAGTTCAGATCAGTAACCAAGATGGCGGCGTAGTTCAGATCAGTAACCAAGATGGCGGCGTAGTTCAGATCAGTAACCAAGATGGTGGCGAAGAATTAAATGCAGTCCATGACGTAGCAAATGGTGAACTGATTGAATCCAAAATTCGACGATTTTTATAATAATTTTGCAACGTTTTGATTGGTTGTTTAGCACAGCCGTTGGTTATAAAAATGATTGGCGAATCCATTCGTCTCATACCCCCCCCCCCCCCATCACAAGTCAAAAACATTTTACACACCCCCTTTTTTGATATAATGGAAAAATCCTTTCGGATTCAATTTTGGTTTCACTTGAGAAAAGGAAAGAAAAATAAATAAAAATAAATGAACAAAGAAAAATAAACCAATAAAATAATTGTTTTTTTTTTCTTTTCTTTTTCTTCTGGTTCTATGGGAATTTGTCTTTATTCTCATCGGTCAAAAAGAATTAATATGTTGGTATAATGTGTGCAAAAGAAGCCATTTTTTTTTTGTTTTGGATACGTATAAAAATAAACACTTTTTAAATATATGTAAACATACAAATAGAATACTTTTCAAATACATATAAACATATGCACAAAAATTCACAAATATACATTTTTGTTTTGTTTTAACAAATGTTTGCCAAAAAAAAAAAAAGATACAAAAAGAACTATTTGGCAAAATAGGAGGTTTACAAAAGGGTTTTAACAAGTGGCTTTTTTTTTTTTTGTAACAAAAACTGGAAACATTATGTTAGGTATTAATTGGTTAATTTGGTTAGTAAGGCAGAAATGGTCGCAGTTTAACGTCGTGCCTGGGACAATTTACAATTTTTTTTTTGTTTTGGTGTGATTTTAACTGTTCATGCTTCTCCTTTTGGGTTTCTGAAAAGAGATTTATTCATAATTAGATTCCAAAAAGTTCGGTTATAAAATGTCTTAATTTTATTCTTTTTATAGGTTTAGTGAAAATGTTGGCTATATTATTCTCAGATGTCACATAAGTAAGAGTAATAGATTTTTTTCTTATTTCATCCCTTATAAAATGATATCTGATATCAATATGTTTCGACCTTTGATGAATCATAGAATTATTTGCTAATAAGATACTGCTCTGATTATCACAATGAATTACTATAGGTTTTTTACTTAGATCTGGTTTTAAAATAGATTTTAGAAGGGTGTTCTGCGCGGAATGAGTAAGAGCCACATATTCTGCTTCACAAGTAGAAAGTGCAACAATTTGTTGCTTTTTAGTTTTCCAAGAGATCATAGGTCCAGTCTTTGACAGTCTAAAACAATACCTCGCTATACTCTTTCTATCCTCAGAGTTAGCCCAATCTGAATCCGAGAAGCCTTCTAAATTTAGAGGATATGTGAATTTTTTAAATCTTAAAGATTGTTCCTTGGTTCCTTTTAGGTAACGAAGGATTTGTTTTGCACGATTAAGGTCTTTAATTGTCGGTTTCGATAAGTTTTGAGATAGCTTTGTTACAGTGTAACATATGTCCGGCCTTGTTGCGGTCATCAAGTAGATGAGGCTTCCTACCATTTCCCTGTATATTCGGTTATCTATGAATTTTGTTTTGGTCCCTATATTTTTATTTATTTCCATTTCGACGGGAGTTGAACGCGGCTTACAATCTTGCATTCTGAATTTGAGCAAAATTTTTTCAATGTATCGTGATTGGTTCATAGTTATAGTTTCATTTTCACAGGTAAATTTTATACCGAGGAACCATGACAGTCGTCCAAGATCGGCCATTTTAAATTTTATATTTAATTCATTTTTAACATCTCTTAAAGTGTTGTCACAGTTTGAGGCGAGTAATATATCGTCAACCCAAAAAATCAAAATCAACAATTTATTACCTACATTTTTGGTATACATGCACGCGTCTACAGGACATTGTTTGAATTCCTGTTCTATTAAATAATTATGGAGTGTTAAATTCCAATTGTGTGCACTTTGTTTTAGTCCATATAACGATTTATTTAATTTCCACACCCAATTTTTATTTTTCATTTTAAATCCCTCTGGAGGGTAAATCTAGATTTCACAGTCAATCGGAGCATTTAAATAAGCATTTTTTACATCCATTTGATGTATTTTTAAATTGTACTGTGTGGCAAGTTGTAATAAAATTCTAATTGTCGTTAAATTTGTCGTTGGTGAAAATGTTGCACAATATTCCACTCCAGGAATTTGTGAGAAACCTTTCGCTACAAATCTTGCTTTAAAAGTTTCACTGCCAGAAGCTGTGATTTTTTTTTTTTTTTTTTTTTTTTGAAAAAACCCAGCGTGAAGAAATTATATTTTTATCTGTTGGTTTTGCCACTATTTCGTATGTGTTATTTTCAGATAAAGCTTTCAATTCGGATACCATAGCTTGTTCCCATTCTTGGTGGTTTTGTGAATTAACCGCCTCATAACTTTCCGGTGCGCTGTTCAACGAATAACAGTGATCCACGGCGTAATCTTGTATCTTTTCAATTTGTAAGAAGTCTGGCCTTTTTCGCTCCCTTATTGGGTATCGACGTGTCTGGTTACTGTTTTCGTCAGAAGTACTGTAATTGTCGTTATTAATACTTTCATTGTGATTGATTAAGATGCTAGGTAATATTTCACGTTTTTCATTCACTGGATCGCCATTTTTTAAATTTAATGTATCATTGAATTTTACACATCTAACCCTTTTTATGGCATTTTGAGCTGCAAAGTAGATTAAATATGCAGGACTATATTTATCGTAACCTACGAAAGTACCTTTTTCGCTTTTAGTATTTAGTTTACTAGTGTTTTCTATAAATGCAAAACAATCAGAACCAAATAGATGCAGTCTATTCATTTTAGGTTTTATACCACAAAACGCTTCATACAGCGTTTTTCCTAGCCTCTTATTGAACGATCTATTTCTGATATATGCTGCTGCCATTAAAGCGTATGTCCATAAACTATGCGCTAATTTCGATTCGATAAGTAGGCATCTTGTCATCTCAAAAAGGGTTCGCCATGCCCTTTCAGCTGTGCCATTTTGGAAGGGGGAGTACGGCGCCGATTTCTCATGTTTAATACGGTGGTTAATTAGTAGAAGTTCAAAGTCTTTACAGTCCCATTGTCTGAGCGAATACATTTTACTGAACTGTACGGGGCAACATCAGCTAAATATTTCTTAGTGGCGAGGATAGTGTTGGATTTGTTTGTTTAGAAAATAAACCATAATTAAACCGGAAAAATTATCAATAAAGTTCAAAACGTACCTTAGATTGTTTCTCCCTAACGGGCTGATTGGACCTGTTAAGTCACAATGCACAAGTGAGAGAATTTTCGTAGCTTTTTTGTCTGGCGTTCGGCTTATATCTGCTGTATTGCAGTGTCCTAGAATTTTATGCCAGGTTTCCAAGTCGTGACAGGCAGTTTTTGAGGGAACCATGCTTTTTAAATAATATAGTCGGCCATTTTCTTTAATGTCAAATACAGTTCCATTGGGGTATGTCAATTTTGATGTATTTTGGCCAAATTGTATATTCGCACCTTGTTTAATTGAAGCCTGCACGGAAAATATGTCTTGCTTAAATGTAGGTATAAACAGAGCATTCTTTAGAATACAGTTATAGATTTCGCCTTTATTATTTTTTAGGTATATTTTAGCATCGCCTCTTTTCAAGACTATATCATTTATTTAACTACCGTCGGCAAGTTCGACAAAATGACTTTGAGGATTAAAGTTTGAATCAAAGTTAATAAAATCAGATTCCTTGGTGATAACGTGCGCTGTAGCACCACAGTCTACAAGGAGGTTTTTACCGTTTGTGGTATTGTCAAAGTTACATATGAATAGAAATGTATATTCTTCCTCAAAGTTCTCAACGTTTTTTACGGAGTCCATTTTAGAGCGTTTATATCGACATTGGAAACTTTTGTGGTTGGGTCGTCCACAATTATAGCAGATAATTTTATTCTTTTTCTTGGGAAAATTGCTTTTGGAGAATACGTTGCGTAATTTGGTGGTGTCTGCTTTTGAGAAGCATTTATGAACTTCATAATATTGCTGGAGTTATTATTATCCACGAGCATACGAGTAGTCTCTTCGTAACTGCGCAATGCCACTTTAAATTCGCTGAAATTTATGGGTTTGTCTTTCTGAGTTATAACAGTTGTAAATGGTTTAAAATCGGCTGGAAGTCCCTTGAGGGTCATTGATATCAACAAGTTATCGCTTATTATTTCACCTGACAGTTTTAAGGCATTGGCGGTTGTTTCTGCCCTTATGACGTAGTCGGTAATCGTTTCATCCTTGTTACGTTTCAAAGAGGTTAATTCTGTATATAGGGATATTATTTTCGGTTTCCCTTTTGATAAATAATGTTCTTGTAATATGTTCAATGCTTTCCTCCCATCATCCAGTGCATCTCTTATAATCAGAGACAGACTTCTATCGTCTAAACATTGAATCAGTTCTGAAAAAACAGTCACGTTTTTTTTCGAGAAATTTGGGGTCGTTTGGATTCTCTGTTGTAGATTGTATGACTTTGTGTAGTTTTCGAATCCTTAGATATCCCAGAAATTTTACCTGCCACAATTCAAATTTAGATTCCGATCCGTCAAAGAAAAGACGGTGGCTGGGCGCATAACCTGTTAAGTTTTGAGACATTGTGTTGAACACAGATGGCGGTGTAGATCAGATCAGTAACGAAGATAGTGACCAAGAATCAAATGCGGTCCGTCGCGTAGGTAACCTCTTAAGTTCTAAGATATTATGTTGAACAAAGATGGCGGCGTAGTTCAGATCAGTAACCAAGATGGCGGCGTAGTTCAAATCAGTAACCAAGATGGCGGTGAAGAATTAAATGCGGTCCGTGACGTAGCAAATGGCAAACTGATTGAATCCAAAATTCGACGATTTTTATAATAATTTTGCAACGTTTTGATTGGTTGTTTAGCACAGCCGTTGTTATAAAAATGATTGGCGAATCCATTCGTTTCATACCCCCCATCACAAGTCAAAAACATTTTACAGTAACTCCTCTGCAATAGACTTAAGTAGTAATTTTAGTTTAGGTTGTTTGCTATACAGAGTTACATTTGATAATTCTGGCAACAAACCTTGCCATTTTCTTGTATATCTGCTGATTTTTGTTTCTATTGCCTCAACTGTGCTGATAGAAGAGGCCATAACAGAATTGGATTGAAGACACCATACCTTGTATTTACCTTGGAGTGGACAGCATTTGATTGTCTTTAGATTCTCGTCAATGGTTTTGATTGTCACTGTAACCTGTTTGAAATCTTTCAAGTTGTTATTGTACCATCTTGCTAAACTTTTCATCACTTCTTCTGTGAGAGAAGGGAAAAGTTCAAGATATCTGCAAAGAAGATATCTTGTCCCTCAGATTGCTATCTGCAAAGCAGATAACTTCTCGCTTAGGAAGGGAAAAGTTGATCAAGATATCTGCTTTTGGACTATGGTTGATGCTCTTTCCCTTTCATAAACGCACCACATAATTTTGAATTCTATCCTCCACTTTATAATAAAAAAATTGGTCTACTATTCTATCCTTCACTCTATGATAAAAACCTTGTCAGTGATGTTTTTTGGAATCCTTAAGTGTTTCGAGTCTTTCGACATCATATACCCTACTTCAGATGAACCATCTGGGGTTAATCACACCACAGCTTGTATTGAGGTAGCTAGCTACTGTAATCCCATGTTTCTTCTTTTAGCCACATCTTCACCATTTCGCTCTTGCTACAGATGGATTTTGTTTTCCACTCTCTTTTTAATGCCCAAATTACTGATGGCTCTTGCCAGAAAATGGAGTGCGAATCCACTTCAGCTGGGAGACATCTTGCTCTCCATTCTCTCTTCTTTTCTGACCAGTTTTTATTATGCAAACTCTTATGTGTGATAGGAGTATACAATATTTTGAGAGCATCACCACATATATGACCTTGTCGACTGAGGGAACACAAACAAAACAAAATGGATGAAGAGCTTTGCCAGTTTCAATGCCACAAACCAAAATTAGCATTTACTCAAATATCACTATTTATTGAATACTAGCAGAGCTACACAACCTTGACATGAGGAGGAGTAAATAATTTTTTTTTTTATTTATAACAATTGATTTCCTGACCCAAGTTTGCTTTGGCATCCTCCAGTAGTTTATACTAAGCAACCAAAAAAATTGCTGGAAAAAGATGTGAACAATGCAAAAACACTGAAAACAAAATAGTATTTATGCATCTATGTTACCATGCGTTTTTTTTTTTTTTTTTTTTTTTAAATAGTATTTTCAAGTGAAATTCAATTTTTACAATATTTTTGTTTATTTATTTGTTAGGTGAAAGTACAGAATATTTACAGAACCTCTCCCCACCTCTCCATGTTAAGAATAGGTTTCTAAATAATGTTATTTCAGTGCAGTGACATAGGTGTGCAAGTAACAACAAAACTTTAGCACAAGATAAGACCTACCATGTGTTCAATTATATAAAAGAAATATTTTTATTTTCAACAAATTTTTCAAAGAAATAAAAGTTTTTATTTTTTAAACGAAAACATAGAAACGACTAGGAATGAAAATCAAAAGTTTTTTTCTTTCATGGAAAGTATCTTAAGTTTTTTTTTTTTTTTTTTTTTTTTTCCCACCCTACTGGAGTAGGTGGAACCAGCTCTTTTACCTGCACATGAGTTGAGGAGGAAGTTTCTAGGAGATATTCAAATTGACAAGCAATCTACATAAGTTGTATACATGTGCCAGTCATAAGAGATAAATTAAACAACACTAGTTTTGCAGGGAGGTGTTGTTGTCCTCCTCCTACATAAACAGTACTTCTATTTGTAAATGGTCACTCATGTAGTACTGACCAAGCTCAGTTTTCCTTAATTTTGGTGATGTCATGAGTGTTGGATAAGAACCACTTGCCAATCAATTTTGTCGCATACATCAGCCAAACTCAATTCCTGTCTGACGATGTCAACAGGTTTTTGACTTATCACTTTGTCATCTTTTATTCAAAGTGTTTTTTTTTTTTTTTTATCTGGCTGGGAAAGAAAAACTTTGAAAATAAACCATAAGACAGTACAGATGAATTTCACCTTAATATTTAAAAATTGATCACAAAAAGAAAAAAAACAATTTAACAAAACCTTATGTACTTGTGTGTTAAATTAAAAAAGACAGTACGGCAAAAATTAAGCAAATTCATGAAGCAATTTTGTTAAAAACAAAACAAACTAATTTGGTTGCCGAATTCTTTCATTGGCCATTTATATCGCCTTCATTAAGTTTAATGCCAAAGGAATGTAACTCGAACTTAATCAAGCTCCACTCCTGGCAATAGCATGGACGCCACTGAAAACTAGGTCCCTCTCCGATAAATCGGGGGACCAATAAAAAGAATTGTTTTTTGGCATCTGAAAATATACAATTTTTTCCAATTCCGATACCTCAAAAAGTTCTGATTTTTAAAATTTTTTTTATTTTTATCTATTTATTAAATTTTTTTATTCTCAATTTTGATTCATTGTTCCAACACTAAACTGTTCCAACAGTTCCAAAATTGTTCCAACACATAAAGTGTTTTTGTGCAATTATAATTTTTTGGTCCCCCGATTTATCGGAGAGGGATCTGTTTTCAGTGGCGTCTGTTAGTCCGGACTATTGCCAGATAACCGTCCATTAGTTTTTCCTGAAATTTTGCCACAAATTGTATTTCATTAAATATATGTGCACACTAAAAAAATTATTTTTACAAAAATTCCCGTTGCGCCCCCAGGGGCTCAAAAGAGGTCTAAAATGCCCCAAAATAGCCAAAAATGACACATTTTGCTCCATAACTTTTGATCCATCTATTAGCCTTTTTTGAAACTTGCTCAAAATGTGGAGCCCATTGTTCTTAATATAAATCCAGTATGGGTGACCCTGGCAAAATTCTGGTTAGCGTTCTCGGGGACTTTCAGTGCTAAAAACGCCTCTTTTTGTGGTTCTTTTTTCATATTTCTCAACAAAAACTGGATATGTCTGACTATGTAGCGGTTTTTTTACGGTGGTCAACTCAAATATACATATGTTAAGGCCTGAAACTGCACTGTTATCCATTTAGACTGGGATTCGGCACCCTCAGGGGCTCAAAAGAGCTCAAAAATGCTCCAAAATGGCCAAAAATGACACTTTTTGCTCTATAGTGTTTGATCCATCCATTAGATTTTCCTGAAACTTGTCCAAAATGTGGAGGCCATTGTTCTTAATATAAATTCAGTATGGATGACCCTGCCAAAATTTTGGTTCACAGCCCTCTGGGACTTTTAGGGCTAAAAAAACATGCCTTTTTGGAGCTCTTTTTTCATATTACTCAAGAACTTGATCTGTATATCTATATTGTAGTTTTCTATGGTGCTGAATTCAAATATACTTGTCTTAAGGTGTGAAACTGCATCGTTTGTCCATTTTCACTGGGATTTAGCATTCCTAGGAGCTCAAAAGGGGGTCACAAATGCCCCAAAATTGCAAAAAATTACACTTTTTACACCATAACTTTTGCCCCATCCATTAGATTTTTTCTGAAACTTGGTAAAAATGTGAAGGCAGCGTTGGCCCTTCGCACTTCTCACATTCATCATTTCTTCACTATTTTTTTTGTGGTGTCATCTCACATGCAACACAAGAGGGGGTATTGATGTAAAACTGGATAAGTGCCATAAATTAACTTCGACATTTCCAAAGGAGCCAGTAAACAGTCTGTCTGAACTGTCATTTTTAAATGACCCAGGAAAAAGGCAAGCACCTATTAGCACCTTTAACACTGTCCATTGGCTGACGAACATTCTATATAGATGAAATCCCAAACTAAAAAAAAGACCCAACTTGAAAAACAGAAGCCAGAACGTCCCCCCTCCTCTCATGTGATGGGCATTAGGCAACTCCTACTCCTTTCCTCTCTCGCATTATCCAACAATCAAAAGTAGTGTTTCAACATGACTATACTAAGAAATGCATGAATATAGATTACACAACTTAAGTTATGGATTTAGAAAAGTTTTAATTTTGTGATGCGAAGTTGCATGACGATCATTCCCAACGATGAAAATTTGCTTAAATTTTCGTGAATGTATGTAAAAAAGAATTACACTAAAAATAAATCAACACAAAAAATAGATAAAAAGTTGGTGTTTGTATAGAATTCTCCCTATATTAAAAAAAACAAAAAATAAAGAAATGTGTATGTACCTTTTCGATGAAAAAAATAAATTGTATTCCAAGAATCACATAGATTGATCAAGTAGTTCTATTCTTATAAAGAAAATAATTTTTAAACAAATTTAAGTATTTCCATTCTCTCCATGTTAAGAATGGCTTTCTAGAATTTTGACAGTTCGAATTATTTGGAGTTCTCTCCTTTTTTCCTTCAGCTTATTTTCAAAATGATGCGCAATATCGTAACTGTTCGCTTAGTCACAACATTTGATTTTCTTATTTAAAAACATAAACTACTTGATAAATTTATGCTTTTTGGAATATGATATATTTTCTTTCTGTCACAGATATGTACATCATAAAGATATTTCTTTTCTTTTTGTCTTTTAATATAGCGAGAATTCTGGACAAACACCAAAAATTTCTTAATTTTCAGAAATCCACATTAAAAAATAAATGCCTACAAATCATTTCCAAAAAATATATTAAAAAAAAAGGATTTCATTCGTTGAAATGTTATTTTAAGATAAAAATTTCCTTTTGCTTTTCTTTGCTATTTTCAGAATATCTCTGCCAAACCCTAAACCATGTTTAGATGTTGTGCTGTGGAGACCCCCGGACGTTTTGGCTAACGTTGTGAAAAGTTCATCTGAAGGCAGTGTTAGGACTGAGAACATGCGTGAGAGTCAGCCGTCAGGAGGAGGAAACAATTCATCAAAAAGTGCCTTAAACTTACCAGATATTAGGTAAGTACGATAAAAAATTGTTTCTGATTGTTTTTTTTTTATGAGGACTGATAATTCGTATTATTTGAATTTTTCTGGCTACTGTTTTCATCTTGAGTGTCTATGTAACCTCCGAATTCCTTTAAGTGTATCTTGTTGAAATATGGGAATCTGCATTGAATTTCAAATGGAACCTTTTATGTAATCCATTTAACGTTTACGATAAAAAACTATATTTATCGTCATTGGTGCATTGGTAGCATCCCCATATGTGGTTTGGAACTAGCAGGACCTGTGGAATTTCCACAGTTATAGCCCTCATCTGTGTATATTCTTGCCTGATTATGTGAGGAGTTCAGTTGTAAATTCTGTATAAGTTCCTAAGTTTGAAAATGATGCACCTAAAAAAGGTACAAGATTACATCGACCAAAACATTGTGGCTATAATGACCAAGACAAAAATAATCTGATTAATACAAATTATCAATCCTCAATCTAAACAAATATTCATGCTTCATCTAAAAAATTTAGAACTGTAGAAAGTTTTTAGTTTTCGCTTTCATTTGCATTAATAAAAAGCGAAAACCTTAATTATGTGACAGGTTCAGTTATAAATTCTTTATAAATTCCTGAGTTTGAAAATGATACACCCGAAGAAGGTAAGAGAAACATTGGCAATAACAACCAAAATGAAAATAGTTTGAATTATACAAATCATTAATCGTCAATGTAAAAAAATTCTAAAACGTAACAGAATGGTTCTTTGCAGAAAAAAAACAGGAGCTAAAAATAATTATACAATTTATATACTATACACATAAATAAAAATTTACACACTTATATAAAAAAAATAGTAATATGATCTCTTATTAGCATTTTAGGACAGTTAACCAATTTTTTTCATAGGAAATAAGTCCTGTGCATTTTAAATTTTTGTCAGAAACTACATTTTTAAGTGATTACATGTTAAAGTTTTTTGTTTGTTTCTTTGGAGAGAGTCACCCAAACTTATACTTTGTGCGATGATTAAAGATATTTTTTTTTATTGGGAGGGGGGGGGGGCTTGGACATTAGGTTAGTAGTAGTTAATGACATGATTTTTTCAGGAAGGTGGGATTGATAACTATTTGGATATAGGATTAATTGTAGGGTAAGTAATTTTTTTTTTTTTTTTTTGTAAACTACCCCCCCCCCCCAAAAAAAAAAAAAGAAATTCCCCAGAATTTATCTTCCAAAGTAAAACTTTTTTTTTGGTCAGTTACCCTTAAAATGATAGAATAAACTCAATAATAGACCCAGTTTAAGTAAAATTTTACATAGAGGAGGAATGTTAGAAGAATCATTGTTCTCTCAGGTTGGGAAATATTTTATTTTTCACTTTATTTTGTCATTGGTTGCTCAAATCCTTTGTTTTATTCAATTTTATTATGGGCCATCTTTCATTTTCTTTTGTTAATTAAATTTTGTTACATACTCATCTCATTTTTTCAAGGGTTTGGTGTAATGAACATCAAGATTCCTTCTCACAAGAATATGATTGACTGGTGTAAGTCATAAATAGGGACAGGTGTATCAGCCTGAGAGAGGCGTTGAAACATGTTTATTATCAGCTACAACTATGTACAAGTGTTTACTAAAGTGATTTACTAAATTATATTCTATTACTGTGGCCAAGATTACTCAGTCACTTCAAACAAATATTTCCCTTTTTGGTACATATAAAAACTTTAACCAAATTTTTATATTTATATTAATCAAGCACAACACTCCAAACAATGCCACACATGGAATCATTAATAAAATTCACAATCCTTTCTATAATCGAACCGTATTTGGAATAAATATACTTCAATCTATACCTGCCTTGTCCTGCAAGGGTCAGTCATTATATCCAACAGTCTTTGTTTTGTTGCTGTTCTATACTAATCATTAGTGGATACAACTTTCACAATCTGTCATATTTCTTTTAATCTTTCTGTCTGTCTATCCGTTCCACTTTTTCTGGAGAACTACTGGGTCAATCTGGCTGAAATTTTGTATGGACCTTTATGATATAGTACAGCTAACTAAATATACTAATAGTATCTCTCCGGTGCACAATTATGATTATGTACAACTGCTCATTAAGACAACTTAGTAAATAGTATTATTCTATTAGTGTAACTAAGATTCACTCGGCTAATTAAAACAAATATATCCCTTTCTGGGGCATATCTAAACATAGGGAGTTGGTTGTAAAAATAAACACTTCCAACTTTGTGGTCTATAAAAGAAAAGAAAAAAAAAAGGACTTCTGAAAAAAAAATTCTTAACTATGCAAAAATTTGAGAATACATTTCATTTATATCATTCAAACAAATAATGAACTTTTTTTTTTATATTCCAGCTTACTGCCTGACACAGCAAACTCACTTTCTCACACTTTCAATGATATCACGTTTTCACCTGAAGATGATGATGTAATGGACATCTGATATGAAAAAAAGAAAAGAAAAGATCTCTTACAAAAGTAAACAAAAAAACAAAACAAAACAAATAAACTATTTGTCTGTCATTTGACTGAGACAAGATTGTCCAAATTTCAGAGTTTATCCAGTGAACAAAATCTTCTTAGTAAGAAAATTCATTAATTACCCAACTAAATAAACCTATGCCTGTCTGGTGTAAGAAAGAGAATTAAAAGATGGGCCTTTTTTTTTTTTTTTTTAAATTTTGTTTCTTTTAAATGTTTTTTTCTTAATGTTGTGTTTCTCAAACACATTTGTACACATCTCTAGACCATGATTGGATTCAAAGCAGTTTCTCAGTGTAACCAGATTTCTTATAGAACATAATTTAGAAAAAGAAAATGTTTTCATGTTTTCTTGTTATTGTAGTGAAATTCGAAAATTATAATGTTGAATTTCAAGCGAAACCAATTGTATTTACTGAATTGTCATGTCACAAAAAATTTTTTTTTAAATTACGAAAAACAGTAAGGTAGAAAATTAATTATTAAAGAAAATGGTTTTCGAAGAAATTAGCAATTTTAGCTTACATAAGAACTGAAGAGCGCACAAATTAGTAGGGGAGGTAATTCATTTTTGAAAACTGTCAAAAGCTTAGGCCAATTCAAATTATGAGTTATTTTCCTTGTGTTTGTCACACATGATAAAACAAACATGGCCGAAATTATTTTTTCCATTGAATCATGGAAAAACATGTTTTTTATGTAATATTCCAGAAATATTTAGTTAATTGTGACATAACGATTAGGTAGATAACATTGCTTATGTTTGAAATTGACAAAAAACGGTAGCTATTGTTTTTAATGAAAACTCAAGTTTTTGGCTGTTGAATTTTGCTACAGTAGCAAAGAAGATACTATATATATATATATATATATATATATATATATATAATATATATTATATATATATACACACTTTTTATTTCTTTTAGATAAGCATTTATGTTATTACACATTCATGAGCATGTTTCTGTCAACCAGTTATAAGTAACTAGAGACCCCATTGACCGAAACATGCTTAGGAATGTGTAGTGACATATACATATGACTGCCTATGTAAAACAAATAAAAAGTATATCTTGCTCTATTTCAGTATTAAGCGCTCTTGTATGGACCTTGTTAAAAATTCATTCGTTGCTTTACCTCTGGAAAATATTAACCTGGAATATATATATATATAATTTAGTAGTAGACTGATCAGGGCGTCAGCTTCAGTGAGTGCTGGTGTATTTTAACAGTACCAAATTTCTGCCCTCTAAAAATTTAGTTTACTTGATGGTGTAAACTCCAAAAATGTCACCTAGTCTGAAATTACCCCTTCCCCCCAAAAAATAAGTTACCAGAGGACTTTTAACAATAGATTAAAAAATTGTCCAACTTTATATCAGTAAAATCACAAATTGACAAAAGAAATCAATTTTAAAAGATTTTTTAATTAAATATTGTTTTGTTTTCTAAATTTAATAGCATACTGCATTGAAAATGTCAGTTTTGCCTGAAAAAAAAGAAAGAAAAAACAAACTTATCAAAAAATATAATTATGGATACTTCTACACAAAACTAACCAAACCAAAGTTGTTTTTAAGTAAATTAATTGAAAAAGGATTATTTGAATATAAAATCTGAATCCACTTACATTTAATGAAAGTTTTGTTTTTAGATTGTTCTTTAGAAAAATATTTTTATTTTGTTTTGTTTGTCTTTTATAATTTGAATTGAATTTTTTTTTTGTCAATTATTGATAAGTGCTTTCAGGTGATGTGACATTTTTCAAGTTAAGATCATGTAAAATAATATCATGTGATCTAAATTTTTCGAGGCCAGACATTAGGTAATGTTTAAATACACCAGCACCTCAATGATAGCAATAGAACAAAAGAAACTAACACAAACCACTGTTTTGCCATAGTAAAAAGAATAAGAAAATAAGATGCAAATGAGTGTACAGATGTGGCACTGGTAGGATGGCGATCTCCATTCATAATTCGTTATGACAGGAATCTCCAAACTACAGCCCGCAGGCCAGGCACAGCCCGCCAAAAATTTTAATTCAACTAATTAATATTTGCTCATTTTAAAGAACGTTAAAACAGAACAATCCATAAAATATACTAAAAAAAAAAAAAAATTAACATTAAGAGAAAAATGGTTGCTTATCCAGTTTTACCCTAATATGAAAACAATTATAATTGAGCAAAAACTTTATGTACGTACTTAGTAGGTTAAAAAATGGCTGTACACCGAAATTTATTCAAATTTATGCAGTATTTTTGTTTTTATAAAATCAAATCAATGATTTCTAGCCAGTACTATTATGACTGTTGAATTATGTCCATTAGCTGTTGACTTTAATGTAAGCAGAAAATGGTGGATGAGACATTTTCCCATGAAAATGTGTTTTTTATTGTTTAAAAAAATGACTTGATGAATTTGCGTAATTTTTGGTGTACTGTACTGTTTATAAAAACCTTTTCACGTAAGTACAAAATAAAATGTTTATACCATTTTGTTTTTTAATTAGGCTATCAAAGAGTAAATCTTTAACAAAGCAAAACTTATGAGAAGCAAACAATATTAAATGAAAGATGAGGAATAAAATATCATCAGAACAATAATGAAAAGTTGAGGAGAAATTTAAGGAAAGACCTCTTTAGGCCATCACATTTCAAAGTTAAGTGCTTCTCATCAGGAGAGAAAAAGGGTCAGAAATATACAAAATGTAAGTATAGGTAAAAGCTGGCTTAATGACATTTAGAAATGAAATGAAAATGAAGGAATAGGATGAAATGTTAAACAGTAATTAAAAGTAGGTACAACATGTAAGGGTAAATCGGAAGAGTAGTATATACATGTAGGTAATATTTAAAAAAAAAAAAATATAGGCCACTATGAAATAATTGGGATCATTATAGAAAAGCCAATAATAAAAGAAGAAAGGGAAGATAAAAAAAGAAAGTGGAGAAAGAAGGGGAGGAGATAGACAGTAAATAGGGGACACAGAAATACATATATAGATAAAAAATAAATTTACAATCTTATCCTATTCCTTCATTCTCATTTGATTTCTATATGTCATTACGCCAGTTTTTTTTTCCTATATTTGCATTTTGTATAATTCTGGTTGTTCTCTTCTGATGAGAAGCATTTAGTTTCGAAATGCCATGGTCTTGAGTTTTTAATTTTTTCCTTATTGTTCTGATGATATAATAAAGTTGTATATAACTTTTATTCCTCATCTTTCATTTAATATTATATTGATATGCATAAAAGAATAATTATTATTGAATTCTAAATATCAAGCCCCTTTAAGAATACTTAAGGATCGGCACTGTCCGGGAAGTATAAACCAAGAGGCAGTCAACTAGCTTTTATGAAATGTTCATGACTTTGATTGTTCAAATACTGTATTGTCTAATGTCTACGCCTGAATTTTGCGTTTATTAATTATTAATTCCCTTTCTCATAGCAATTGTTTGGTAGCCCAGAGGTAAGGAAAATGGAGTAAAAGGTGGTTTTGTGGCTGTGTGCGACTCTCTCAACCGGCAGGAATTGTTATCCTACACTGATAATTGCATAAGAATGAAACAAGTGTTTATAGGTGTAAAAGAATAATTATTATTTAATTATAATCTATGTATATAAAAGTGAAAATGTGTGTGTGTGTCTGCAAAAAGCTTTTTTCGCAGGGCTTCTCGGTCGGCTCACTCCTTCTTAAAACTTTTTATATCACGTCTAAATCATAATAACTACGACTTAAGAACGGGGGTTGCGGCTATCTTTAATTTGCCCGACTTTTATGCGCTGTTTTCATCGTCGTTATGCTTTTCAGTATAAAAAAAAACGAATGATGGGGCGGGGGAAACAGAAATCGGATGGTTAGGTCCCGATTTTTTTCCATTTCGTTTCCACCTTCGCGTCAATGCTTCGGGGCTCAAGCCTACCTTCCTATTAAAACTTTTTTTTTTCTTTTACACTTCCAAGCACCCAGCCAAAGTTTTCTCTTTTTCTTTTTTTTTCTTTTTTTTTTTTAAACAGGGTTGTTTTGATCTATCCCCTCCCCCAACACACACACACACACACACACACACCTCCAAACACCCGGGCAACGCCGGATACCCCCCGCTAGTCTATAATATAAACTTCACCTGTCTGTTTAAATGTATGTATGTATATCTGCCTAAAACTTTTGGCATAGGCAACGGATTTTCACAAGATCGGTATTGTTTTGAAGCTCGACCCTTTGGACGACAAATATTGAAAAATTGGCTAAAAGCATTAATTCCTGCTCCCTCAACTGGGCACTTTTCTACAAGGAGGGCTCTTTTTTTTTTCTTTTTTTTTTTCCGATATTTTCAAAAGTCATTCCCTCTTTTCGATTGACTAGCCTTAATTTAAACATATGTCACTTCCGATTTGGCGATGGGCGCAACAGCAAAGATGTCACTTTTTTTTTTCCACGTTCTTTTCCTCCTTTGTGATACGGGTTAAAGCCTGCCTGCCTACTACCACTTTTTTGGTTTTTTGTTTAACACACACCTCCAAACACCCAGGCAATGCCGAGCACCCAGGCTAGTTATATATAAGAATAAGTTAAAAAGGTAAGGTGTAAAGTTATGTAGGAACTTTATTACATCATCAAGTCAATAAAGATGAAAGAAAGAGAAAAAAGGGAAGGACCTTTTTAGGCCATGGCATTTCAAAGGTAAATGTTTCTCATCGAAAGAGAAAAAGCCAGTATTATGCAAAAAATAAGAGTAAAAGGGTACTACTGACTTCAAATACATTTAGATTTGAAATCTGTATTATCTTTTTACCCTTATTTTTGTATAATGCCGGCTTTTTTCCTCTTCTGATGAGAAGCATTTAGTTTTGAAATGCCATGGGCTAAATAAGTTTGTACTCTTTTTTTTTTTTTTTTTTGCCTTTTCTTTAACTCTTATTGAATCGATAATGTGATAAAGTTATGTAACTTTTCTCCTTATCTTTTTAACTTCTATGATTTGCTCTCTTTAATTGTGTAGAGCAATTTTTATCTATATAGGTTTGTCTTATTTGAAAACTAGCCTGGGTGCCTGGCGTTGCTTGGGTGTTTGGAGGTGAGTATTGAGCAAAAAAAAAAAAAAAAGAAAATGGTTGTAGGCAGGCAGGCAGGCAGGCTTGAACCTGTACCGCAAAAGAGGAGAAGAATGTAAAATAAAACATCTTTGCCGTTATGTCCATCACCAAACTGGAATTGGCGAAGGTTTAAATTAAGGCTAGTCAGTCGAAAAGAGGGGATAACTTTCGAAAATATCAGCAAAAAAAGTGACTCCTCCCTGTAGAAAAGTGCACAGTTGAGGGTAAAGGAATTAATGCTCTTAGCCAATTTTTTTATATTTGTCATCCGAAGGGTCGAGCTCCAAAAGAATTCTTATTTTGTGAAAATCCGTCATCTCTGTCGAAAGTTTTAGGCAGACATACTTACAGATAGGTGAGATTTATATTATAGACTAGCGGCGTACCCGGCATTGCCTGGGTGTTTTGAGGTGTAAAAGAAAAAAAAATGGTGGGTGGGTGGGTGTCAGGTAGGCTTGAACCTGAATCCTTGAGGCAAAGGTGGAAAAAAAGCATGGTAACTTACCTCGACGCTACGAAGGCAGTGGAATGAGAGTGCATGAAATTAAACGATTGAAAAGTTATGTGACAGGTGTGCGTAAATTTAATGAGGTCAAACATCACACCATAGCGGAACGAAATCCCGCACTTAACTTTGGCTGAAAGGCAGTTTTTTTGTTTTTGTTTTGTTTCCCCAAGTTGTTGGGGGAAAACCAACTCCTCATAATAATTAGAAGTGTTCAAATGAATAGCAATTGTCTGATATGACGGTTTTCACCGCATTGATCACAGCTGATTTGCTTTCTGGACGTCCCCGGCGGGGAAGCCAAGGAACTGACTTTGTTTCAATTTAGTTCCACTTTATTTATACTAAAAAGCCAAAAAAACATGCGACACAACGAAATAGTGCGAATCTTATAAAAGTCGATCCAAATAAATGTAGATAAGACGTCCCTTTGCAAATCATAGATATTATGATCTAGGGGGTATATAAAAGTTCTAAGAAATAGAAAAAATGCGTGCACCGCTTTACCTTTTATATATATATATATATAGACTAGCAGGGGTACCCTGTGTTGCCCAGGTGTTTGTAGGTGTGTGTGGGAGGAGGGGAGGGGGTAGATCAAAGAAAAAACGTTTTGGTAGGAAGGTAGGCTCGAAAACAAATATTAAAAAAACTGACAAAAACAAAAAAAACTGCGAAAAAAGTTTTTTTGTAGGTATGTGTGTGTGTTGGGAGAGGGTAGATCCGAACCCTACGTTAAACTTTTTTTTAAAAATCGGAAAAACAAAAAACAGCAAGCATAATGTAAAAGAAAAAGTGGAATAAAAAAAAAAAAATTAAAAAAAGTTTAGGTAGGTAGGTAGGATTGAACCCGGAATGTTGTGGCTAAAAACTTGATAAGTTACCACTCGCCCACGAAAGGAAGGTAACTGAAACCAATTTCAATTTAACGTTTATAAATGGCAGGTGCGCGGCAAATTTAATTAAGTCAAAGGAAATTAAATTCTGCACTTAATTTTAACTGTGGGATAGTTCTTTTAGGTTTGTTTTTTTACCACACTTTGTCTGGTTTTGTTTCCCCAATGTGTTGAGGAAAACCAGCTCCCCTTTATTAGGGGAATGTATCCAAATGAAAGCAATTGTCTGATGTGACGGTAAAACCGACATGAACCAAATGTCCATTGCTTTCTGGACGCTCCCGGCCCGTAGGCTGAGAACCGTACTTTAGTTTCACATCAGTTTCGCTTTTATGCGAAAAAACCGAATCAACACGAGAGGGGCCAAAATAGCAAGAATTGTGTAAAAGTTAATGTAAATAAATCTAGACGCGACGCGCATTTGCAAATCCTAGATATTATTATCTAGGGGGTATATAAACAGTTCTAAGACAAAAAAGCCTTTGTTGGACATGCAAAAACTCGTGCGCCCATTTTGCCTTTTATATATATAGACTAGCAGGGGTGCCTGGCATTGCCTGGGTGTTTGGTGGTGTGTGCGTGTGTTGTGGGGGTGGGGCTGGTAAACGCCGAGTCGTTTCTTAAATCTTAGATATTATCATCTCGGTAGCATATAAACAGTTATAAGAATGAGCGAACAAGTCGAGAACCACCGGAGGGGGGGGGAGCCTTTGGCGAACATACAGAAAAAAATGCACACACACACATGCACACATTTTCGCTTTTATATATGTAGCTGATGTTATTTTTTCAGTTTAATTATATATGTTAGTGATAATATTTTAAAATGAATACTAACAATTATTTTTAAACTTAAAAACATGTGTTTCAGACTTACGTTCTCTTCAGTGTAAGAGATGATAATTACTACCAGCTGTTAGATTCTAAGTCACAAAATCATCCTTGACTTCATAATCTGGTAATTTACTTTCAGGCCACTTGCAGTTAACACAAGAACTAAGAGAAGTAAATTATCTATAAATACTAAATCAGCAGGCATAAACAATTAGAGAGCATTCAACAACTGATGTTGGAATATTGCATTGTGCTGAAGTTGACTGCTTATTCTTGATTTCCTAAAGAGACCATAACTTGTTTTCTTAAAGGGGCCTTATATATATATTAGCATGGGTGCCCGGCGTTGTCCATGCATGTGGAGGCGTGTGTAAGGGTGTTGGTTGAGCAAATAAAACAACGAGCAAAAAAAAAAATTAGGAGTAGTATGCAGGCGAAAAAAAGCAAACGGTCTTATCGATGCGCTCACTGCGATTGTGACGTCACTGGCAGTTGAAATAGCGTGTTTTATGCGATGTCGTTGACGCAATGTTTGACTGACTTGCAAAAATGTTGACAAAAAAAAGTGACCCTCTCCTTGTAAAAAAAAACGGCCCAGTTGACGGTGAAATTTTTTATCAATTTTTCGATATTTGTTGTCTGAGACATTGAACTTTTAAAAAATACCAATTTTGTCATGGTCCGACTGTCAAAAGTTTTTGGTAGACATATAAACACACACATGCATATATACACATTTTGCTTATATATATTTATAAGGCAATAGCCTGATGAATCCTTACAAGGATGAAAGCAGAAAATTCTGTATAGCTTAATTGCGATAGATATTTTATAAACTTACTAGCGAGGGGTACCTGGCGTTGCCCGGGTGTTTGGAGGTGTGTGTGTGGGGGGTTTTAAAAAAAAAAAAAAAGTAAGTATGAGGATCGAACCCGAACCGTTGAGGCAAAGTTGTAAATTAAAGTGTGAAAAAAAAAAGTGCGATGTTAACGATTGCCCCACCGCGAGATGCTAACGGAAACACGTTTGAATTTATTTAATTACTTGGATTTAGCAGGTGCCCGTTTTAATGAGTTAATGAGGTCAAGTTTGACTGCGGGATAGTATTCATTTACTGCTGAACGCCCCCCCCCCTGAAGATGTTATAGGAAAAAGACTAACCCACATGCGGCGAGCGACAAATATTGAATATTTTATCTTCCCAAAATCGAGCAAATTAAATAGATAGGCGAGCTTCGTTGTTAACTATGAGATATTATGATTTATATGTGATATAAAAAGTTTTAAAAAGTTGTGAAGCGAGCGACCGCTTTTCTGAAAAAAGCGAACACATACCTACATACATTTTCGCTTTTATATATATAGATTACCTAGCTCTTAGGTATCAAGCACTGTTGAAGTAAATACTGAAAATAGATACATAAAGTTTTATGTGGATTAATATAATTATATATATATATATATATATATATATATATATATAAAGCAAATGGTAAAATGATTTATGGAAAAATCATTTACTTATGCAGCAAGAATTCAATATTAACAATCAATGTATGATCATTTCTGAGACAATACAAAATGGTTATTGTTACTTCTTAATGGAAGAAGGTTATCTATACATGATTGCAATGTCTGGTCGTGAGCATACAGATGAGTTAGCAGCCCCAATTGGCTGCAGATAATTGGGTTTTGTTTCACACTTGTGTGATTGGTTGCTGTCTAGAGATGTCATATAGACTGGTGCTTAGCAGATAGGCTCTGTTACAAGAACCACACAATAACAAATGAGCTTATTTACTTATTACATTATAACGTTACAGGTGTTAGCGTTTTTTGACGTCATCTGTATTAAACTATGGTAGCACCCAACATTCACTATTTTGATCTTTTCAGAGCTTTGTGAATCTTATTTTTTTTTTATCCCAAGTTCATTGAACAGTAAAATAGTAGGAGTTCTGTGCTACCATAATTTTAATATACGTATAATATGCTGACACCTGTAAAAGTGAAAAAATAACAAAAAAAGAACAAAAACTGTAGGTTCTTGCTTACAATTCCTCCTATATATTAAAGAGACAAAAATAAGAAAAAAATCTGTATGATGTACATATCCATGATGAAATGAAAATATCATATTCCAAAAATCATGTAAATTCATTGAGTAGTTTTATTTTTAAATAAAATCAAATTTCATGAGTAACCAAAGAATGACCGTCTTGTATGCCATTTTGAAAACAATCTAAAAAAGACAAAAACAAAGGGAGATAATTCAACAATACTTCAAACTTATGAAATTTATGTTGTAATGCTTATGAATTCCTATTAATTACTTAAAAATGATTTTATAGTAAAAATAGGACAAATTAATCAATTTACGTAATTTTGGAGATATATTTTCATTTGATAATGGGTCATACATCATTCGGAATTTCCTTTATTTTTTATTTTTATTTTTTTTTTTGGACGTAGAGGAAATTCTGGAGAAGAACCAAACTACTTTTTTGGGGGAGTTTTTGTTTTTATCAAAATGAGCAAAAATAGGAGCACACTTTCTCATAATGGGCCAATCTAGAAGATGAAAAGGCACACGTTTTGTAAAGCAGCATCTTTGATAAATTACTGTTAGAATTTACCTATTTAAACTTTTGTGTTAGAAAAAATATTGAAGAAAACTGGTTCTATAAATTTTATGAAAAATTAAAAAAACAAACATTTGTATTGAAGAAAACTGGTTCTGTAAATTTTATGAAATTAAAAAACATTTTTTTTTTTTAAATTTCTTACTAACTAGGCACTACTTATCAAGGCAAAAGGACACTAAAGAATAAGTGTTAATATTTTTTTTTTTTTTAATTATTATTAATTCTCTCTTTTATGAAAGCCATTTTGAATCCTGTCACTGCCTTTAAGAGATCTTTCAGTGATGACTCAACAATTTTCCTCTTTTTAAAAATTTTTTTTGCTCTTTCTTGCCTGTATCATTGAATAAGGTTAAGATTGTGTGTGTATGATGTACTTATGGAGGAGTTTGTCTGTTATGCAATTTTTATTGATATATCATATACCAGATTTCATTGTATATTACTTCATTTACTCATTCATAATATACAATTTTTATACTTATTGAAGCCTTTATTTTATTGTTTGGATGTTGTTATTCATTTGTTAATTTTGATAGTTATTTTTGGGGTGGGGAAATTTTTTTTATTTTCCACCGTTTTTTTTTTTTTTTTTTTTTTTTTTTTTTTTGTTATTGTCTGCCTTTGGAATGTCTCAACGTTTTTTTTTTTTTTAAATTTTATTTTTCTCCTATCTATTTTTCTAATTTTAAACTTACATGATTTAGCACTAGTAGTGCTGTCATTTTGCTGTCGGACTGTGTGTGACAAGGCCTTCCTCGTCCATCCATGGAAATTGTTTACTGGAATACCATCGTGGATTATGGAATCTGTATGCCAAGTTCAAATCTTTCTAGATCTCTTGTGTTCAAATATGCACTAATATTGTTGAGGGGAAGGTTTGAACCCTAGTCTCACTCCAGTTAGGATAAAATTATGGATTTTGTTCAATTATGCATATATAGTTAACTATTTTTTTTTCTGCGTTAAAATACCCAAACATGCTTGCTATGCAAACAAACTAGTCAAATTAACTGTCCATTTAAGATTGGTGGCTCTCCTGATTCCTCAAAGCCCAACAATGCCTGAATATGTGAGGATTAGCTCTTTTTCTACTCTCCATGTTTATATGTCTTAACTATGCAGATGAAAAAGAAGGGGAGCATGGTCCAGTTGTTGTACAGTGTCTCAAACGTGACCATAAAAGCTAAGAAAAACAGATCCAGTCTTAGATTGTAGTCCATTCAATCTAAGCATTCAGTAATGAAAAAAGTTAAACTTACACCAACAGGCCAGTGCTCTCACAGATATGAGGATGTAATATAAATGCATGACCCTTAAGATAACAATCCTCAGCAACTGCAGTATATAAGATTTGGTGTGTGATTATATTGGTGATCTCTTAAACCAATGCATTTCAAGTAAAAATATTATGTACTTACATGTCATGGCGAAATTAGTATAAATTCCAGAAATTGCTAAAAATGATCTGATAGAAGTGTGCTGGATGTAATTTTAACAAAAGAATAAGCCACAATGTGTTGGTTTAAAAATGGTGGGCCATTAATTTGTCAATTTAAGTCGCGGGGGGAGGGTTATCTCCCCTGTTTGTCATATAGAATTGATCTCATAACTCTTTCGCAGTAAAACATGATAAACTCGATAATTCAATAAGATCTATTTTTTTTACTTATTTTTTTTTTTTTTAGTGGCTCATTTTTCATAATTTTTGGAATTCATACTAATTTCGCCATGACACGTAAGTATGTAATGACTTCACCTGAAATGTGTTGTTTAAGAAGATCACCAATATAAACAAACACGTAAGATTCTAATTTTGGAACTTATTTTTTATTGATCTCCTTTCCAAGTGGCTAGACACAAGGTCAAGTGTGAGCTTTTGATGAAAATGTCTATGTGGAATGAACTGGATTCAAAAAATTTAAATTTTTATGAAAACAATTTTTTGTTATTATTTTACTTATTAATTTCCGCTCAAATTTTAATTTATTATTTTTCTATGCAATAACAAGTGTGCATCCAATAAAATTAGAATCGTATTAGCAGGCCATTCAGCATGGCCCAGTCATAAGATATGCTTAAATATGATATTTTAATTTATGTAGATTTTGTATTTATTATTATATGGCCAATACTCTATTGATTATTATATTGTACCAAATAGATAATAGTGGCTATTCGCCCGATCGTAAAATACGCTTCAATATAATATTTTGATTTATGCAGATTTGATATTTATTATTATAGAGGCCAATATATATAATAGTGATTTAAAAAACAAAAAATTCAGTGCCATCAGCTAGAATCGAAACCCAAACATATATCTCTCCATCATTATTCGTTGCCATCTGAATTGAGTCCATATGCATATCAAAACTTAAAAAATTAACATAGTTAAACGTATAACTGTATATTTGCGCATGTGTGGAGGGTACATGTTTAATCAACTTATGCCGGTCAAGTTCCAATTTTTCAGTTTTGATCCCATAGCAGTTACTTTTACTGACTATAAAACAAATTGAATTTGCTTCACAGGTCCGAATTGTTTATATATCAAGTTTCAAGTCTGTAGACCAAAAATTGATGGAGATCATTCCTTACACACAGACAGACAAGGTCACTTATATATATATATATATATATATATATATATATATATATATACATATATATATATATATATATATATGTCTTATTTGTAGTATTCCGAATTTTACTGGGTTTATATAATTCAGTAGTCGTTCATATACCGATAAATTTTAAGCCAAAAAGAGATGACTTAAGCTGTAAGCTACAAAATTATCATATTTCATAAATTGAGCATTCATATATTGTTTTAACAAGAACCAAGACATCAAAGAATGGGTTGATATATATATAAATATATATATATATATGAAATAAAATGGACGTGAAAGGACCTGATACTCAACGTTTCACCCGATTTATGCGGGCTTTTTCAATCGGGCGAAACGTTGAGTATTCAGGTCCTTTCACCTCCATTTTATTTCATATCGTCGCATTTAATCCAGCTCAACGATCATATATATATATATATATATATATATACACACACACACACACACACTGTAATCAGCAGTTATAGTTCTTGTAAGATGGAATAAATAATGTAACTAATTCTGGTTCAGAATTAAAGATTTATTTTTTTTTTTCAATTTATAAACATTTTTCTCTTTTTTAAATTTTATACTTGGGATCTACTTGTTTTCATCGAAACAATGATTGTTAGCATTCTAAAGAGGAATATAGGCAGGACATCCTTCAGTGTAGGGGACTATGATGAGGAACACCAGTTGATGGTGGCTAAATAGGCTGATCCTGGATTTGCATGGTCAGACGCAGATGTTGCAGGTAAAAGTAGGTGTGCTAGATGAAGCAGCAGGATCTAGTTGGGGAATATACTGGGTGGTTTTCCTTTTGTTTTTTTTCCCTGTTTCATGGTCTGCATATCTTTCCTCACCCAGAGTAAGTCCTTGGAATACCAGTTTTCCAGGATGATCTGTCAGCAGCATGTGCCACCCAGCTGGTTTGATCGATACCACATGCACGTCATGTTTGTAGACGTCTGTGAAACGTAGGCGTGGACAACCTTTTTTTTTTTTTTTTTTTACCATTTGCCCAGTTAAAGTTCACTGTACATAAGCATCTTGGAAATGTGTGTGTCGCCCATTCTGTAGACATGGCCCATCCATCGCAAATGTTATTGACAAAGGAGAATGTGCACGGAGGGTATTTCCTGGTCTCTCTATTTAAACAAATATTCTAATTATAAGGCAAAATCCTTATTGCCACACTGGCTCTTATTAGATCACGAAAATTAAATGGCATTTAGACTGGTCAGTACCAGATGAGTGACCGTTTCATGCGCTTTGGAAGCAACATTTCTCTACAAAAACTAAAAAAAAAAAAAAAATAAAATTGGGGAGAAAGAGATTAAACTTTGTACTATGTCTATCAGCATCATGAATGCATGGTATATAAAAAAGAAAACTTAATGCACGTTATAGAAAAAAGAAAATTCAATGACACCTTTGAAATATAGCAGTTAAAAATAAAACATCAAAACTTTATTAAATACTTACTTGGTATTGAAAAATATTACTGTACACTGGAAAATGATAGAGCATTTTTATTTATGAAATTCAACTAGGCATTGTAGTTTAGAGACGTTTGCCATCATCAGATTCTCTTCTTAGCTAATAATTCAGGATTAACTGATTGTCTCCCTTTGACGTCAACAGCATAAAATCACTGAATTTTTTTTTTTAAACTAGAATCCTACTTGCTCATTTCCCTTACTTTTCGGTGTATGGTAATATTTTTCAATATCAAGTAAGTACTTTGTAAATTTTTGTTGTCATTTTATTTCTAATTTCCATATTTCATAGGTGCCTTTTTATGCACAAGCACCAAAAATTCTAATTCAATCCATTTCTTTTATACACTCTGATAATTTTGAGTGCTTAATATAAATATGAGATTGATTTTAATCAATTTCAAGGGTGTAGAGTGGATAACTTGGTTAAATGTATTTGGGATTTTACCTTTTGTTAAAGGTCAACAACTAATAAAATTTTGGTATTTATATAAGGACCATGCTATCTAACTGAAAATATCAGAAGGTGTTGAAAGTTTTGTGATTTATTTTATTATTTATTTATTTTTTTTCAATGAAAAAGACATTATTTCTGTAAGTATAAAGTTAATTCGATGAAAAATTAATTGGAACATGAAAATAATATTCTAGAATAATTACAAAACTTTTAGAAAATCAAAATTCAAATAAATAATAAAAAAAACATTTATTGTAAGGTAAGTTTCATGAATAATATTTATTTTTTGAATAACAAGCAATTGATAAGGAACAATTTTTTATATTTTTTTATGTTAAAATGAAGGTAAATATTTTGATATATATATTTTTTCTTTTGGCCAAGATCAAGGTGTGGTGTCTGTTCTTTAGATGCTGCACTTCCGTTTCTTGTTCTCTTTTGGTGGAGGATCAGTCCTTCACGACTGAGACAATTATTTTTGTACCTTTTCTCCACGTTAAAAAACGACCCTGGTGTCTAACTCTGTCCCGTGGGGAGGCATAGTAAATAGGTACAATAAACGAATGATAAAGAAATGTTATTTTCTTTATCATTTTCTGTATCAGGGTTAAGTGCTCTCAGAATTGTGGCACCTTCCGGTGTTTTCTGTAAACCGTCTGAATAATTCTGCCGATAGCACTGTCCTTATACTGCAAAAGTACCAAAATGTCAAATTTCCAAAAACAAAGCTGCAACTTTTCAAGCTATGCACTTACTGATGCAATTGCAATTTGAAACTAGAATGTTACAAACCAATTGATGACGTGTGGTTGCATCTACAAATACTCTTCAACTTGAAGGTTGAGATTTTTTTTACATTTAACTTTTTTTCTTTTTTTTTTTTTTTTTTTTTAAGTTTATTTTTTGTTGTTGAACAATGTTATGTGGATTTACATATCGGTAAAAAAAAAAATGAACAAAGAATAACTTTTTGTGTATTTGTTATGCTTTAAAAGGCATAGCTTTTTTTTTATTTATGTGGGCAATTGTTTAGTATGGGCAAATAATGGAATAAGTACATTTGTGTTTATGGCTGGTAGGAAACTTAAAAATACTTTAAAGAAAAGTAAACTTATTGTAAAAAGAGAAAGTGTGAATGTGGACTAAGAGTACACACTAAACGTCTGCTTTTTTTTATATGGTGAAAAAAAAAAATTACAAAAAAAAAACAAACAAAAAAAAATATGCTGGCTTCAAGACTTTGAAAAATAAAAAATGTACTTGATGTACAAGTAATTTCTTTTTTAACCATAACAAAATTGTACAAACAGCCGAGATGAAACACAAACTTTATATATACCTATGTTTTTTTTCTCTTGGACCAAAAACAAACAAGCAAAGAAAAGAATCACTTTGTATACTTAGTTGTTAGAAATATATTTTTGAAGTTAATACATATATATGCATATACATACATTTTGTATACTCTTCCTACCTCCTGATGAAGGCATTGATTCCTCTTTCTATTACCACACATAACTAGAATTATCATTGCTATATTTTTTGTGATGGGAAATTATTAATTTTTTTTTTTTTATTTCACTCAATTTATATTCACATTTTAGGCAGTTTATGAAAAAATTCTTGGTAAAGTTTCAATGTTTCAAACAAGTTTTGGATTACATAAAATAGAACATTTTTTTAAAAAAATGCAATAAAAATATTTCATTATTAAATTTTGTCTTGTGAACTTTTTTTTCTTTTATCTATTTTTTTTTTTTTCTTCTGCTATTTTAATAGCTAGGTTTTATTGTAACAGAGCATGTATGGTGGCTATATGCAAATACTGGTTCGTAAGTGAAATGACACCATGTTAAAAAAAAAGACTTTAAAAAGGAGAGAGAGCACGTTTCATGAACATGTTCGAAACGATGTTCAAGAGGTCAGAGCAAAAGAGACTATGACATGAGACGTGGGTGACGTTACAGCTGTAACGAGAAGTCACGCATGGTAGGAGAATGAGGAAATAAGTGTCGTTGTTACAAAAACAAATTTGAGTTATTACGTGTCCTATTGTCTTTGCAACATTGCTACATGTTGGTTCTACATGGTAAATGTGAGTAACATTAGTTATATTGCCAGGCAGAACTTGAAGCAGAAACAATTTAATGCAAACATAACATCTGTCTGTCTGTCTGTCTGTCTCATATGTGTATATTCTGGTTTTGTTTTACGATTTAACACTTTAGTCTATTTTCTCTTTTGATACAAGTACAAGGTACCTTCAGTAAGTTTTCAACCTTTTTTTTTTTTTTTTCGTATGGGCATGTCATGGGATGATATATTTTCCCCTTACGATATGAAGAAATTATGATTTATTACACAAAAGATAATATTAATTATCCAAATAACATATGATAAAAATAAAATATAATAAAAATAATTATTAATATCATTAATAATTATAACAAAATAAAAATACTTAACATATATAATAATAAAAATAATAAATTACTTAATTAAAAAGAAATAACAATAAAAGATCATGTAAAGTAATATAAAAAGTATTACTTAAGAATTTGAATGAAAAAGATGGAACAAAAAAGTAATCTTTTTTTTTTTCTTTCTTTCTGGAACCATCTCTAGCGATAACTATAAATAGCGGACGACTGCAAATTATCGGTTATGACACGACGTTGGGATGCAATGAGAGGCGATCACCGATTACAATTCCGACCGAAGGAAACCACAAGAAAACTCAAGTCGTTAAAATAACCGATGAACCAAACAAGATACAGATCAATAACTAAGTACGTCCAAGGATGGAATACTGTTGCCATATCTGGGAAGGAGCTGCTAAAAACTGCCTATCCTGCCTTGACAGAGTACAAAATAGACTTTGTGGCTTAGTGGGGGATGCCCTTTTCTCTACCCTGCAACCTCTCTCCCACAGAAGAGACGTTGCGAGCCTATCCTTGTTTTATCGTTAGTTCCATGGCAGGTGCTCGTCTGAACTCCAATCTCTGGTCCCCCCTCGCCAATCTTTCATGAAAAACACCCGTCTAGCTGAATCCACTGTGAAAAATTTCCCCCACTCTTTATCTGTGCCTAAATCAAAACGTGGATTCCATGAACAAAGCTTCTTTCTTAGAACTGCACGCCTGTGGAACTCTGTTCCGTCTGCCTGCTTCCCACCTGACTACAACTTGGATGTGTTCAAGTCCAACATTAACAAATTCCTAATGAACCACCTTCTTAAGTAAACACTTCAGCAAATCTCCACACTAAAGTAATGTACTTGCAATAACCCTTATCCCTGAGTGGCTTCCGGGCCTTGATAAGTGGTGACCACTGTATAAAAAAAAAAAAAATCACAATTTAAAAAAAATGATGATAAAAGGGATTGCTTTTGGCATCGGAAAATAGGCACAAATTTTTTGGATTCAGATTCACCCAAAAATGTTCCAATTTTTCCAATTTTGCCACATTGGAGGACGGTTGCCAGCTTAGATGTCCCTCAAGAGAAATCAGAGTTAGACAGATGAGAGTGGATTGGGTCCCAAGAAGAAAATCGATACAGATCAATGCAACCAGACAGCTAGCGACAGCCAACATTTGGGTTTTCCTTTTGTTTTCTTCCTGCATTGATAGAGTTCAAAATAAACTTCATTATCTAGTAGGGGATGCCCTTTTTTCTTCCCTGCAGCCTCTTTCTCACAGAAGAGATGTTGCGAGTCTGTCTCTGCTTTATTGTTATTTCCACGGCAATTGCTCATCTGAGTTCCAATCAATGGTCCTCCCTTGCCTGACTTTCATGAAAAACACTCATTTAGTTGAAACCATTATATATAATTTCCTCTACTCTTTATCTGTTCCGAAACCTAAATGTAGATTCCATGAACAAAGTTTCTTTCTTAGAACTGCATGCCTGTGGAACTGTCTTCTGTTTGCCTGCTTTCCAGCTGACTACAATATGGCTGTCTTCAAGTCCAATGTAAACAAGTTCTTGATGAGCCGTTCCACTTAAGTTAACAAATTTACCGAATTTCCACTAGTAATGATTACTATGATTCTCATATTGTACACTCTTTAACCCTTATCCTCGAGTGGCCTCTGGACCTTGATAAGTGGTGACTTCTATGTTAAAAAAAAAAATGCTACACGCACACATACACGCAGAGCTTAACTGATTTGCATGAAATACTCATGTTTTATCGTAGTATGGTCACAGAAGTGATCATCAGGTCACAATTACATGTATTTATCTAATTTGTTTTAACAATATTTTCTACCTTACCCAGCGCAACTTTAAGTAGAGATATTCCTTGGAATAGAAAAATCCTCCATGGAATAAATCGGTTCCTGTCTGTTTATTCCTGTTATTGGCATTTTAAAACGTTAGTATGGCTAGGCGTTCTTTGTGAGAATGCACCACAGTGTCATGTCAACATTCCTAGGATAAAAGCAGTGCAGTCAATAATAGATAAATTATCCCCCTTCCCATAAGCAAAAGTAAAGCCTCAGTCTGACAGAGCATGAGCAGAAGTTTCAATAACACCCTGGTGCTTACTTAACAGATTGTCGATGACGTATCTCTGACTCCTTAGTATAATTTAATCTAAGCTTACACATTAGACGCACTATCATTTAATATACTGGTGTTTTATATGCAATATTATTCACAAGGGATACTAATTGGCATATTGATTTTAAAATAGACCTATTATTATTTAACTATTATTCGTAATCCTCTATAATCTAAATCTCACCTGTCTGTTTAAATGTGTGTATGTATGTATGTCTGCCTAAAACTTTTGACAGAGGCGACAGATTTTCATGAGATCAGTATCATTTTGAAGCACGGCCCTTTGGACAACAAATATTAAAAAATTGACTAAAAATATGGATTCTTTCACCCTCAATCGGGCACTTTTCTACACGCTTTTTTCGAAAGTCATCCCCTCTTTTTGATTGTCTAGCCTTAATTTAACCTTACGTCACTTCCGGTTTGGTGATGGGAGCAACAGCAAAGACGTCACATTTTTTTTCACATTCTTTTTCTCCTTCACAGTACGGGTTTGAGCCTACCTGCCTACTACCACTTTTTTATTTTTTTTTGGGGGGGGGCTCACAAACACCTCCTAACACCTGGGCACCCACGCTAGTCTATAATATAAATCTCACCTGTCTGTTTAAATGTATGTATGCATGTATGTCAGCCTAAAACTTTCAACAGAGGCGACAGATTTTCACAAGATCAGTATCGTTTTGAAGCTCAACCCTTCAGACGACAAATATAAAAAAATTGGTTAAAAACATTTATTTCGCCACCCTTAACTGAGCACTTTTCTACAAGGGGTGGAGTCGCTTTTTTCGCCGATATTTTTTAAAATTATTGCCTCTTTTCGATTGTTTAGCCTTAATTTAAACCTACATCACTTCCGGTTTGGTGATGAATGCAACAGCAAAGACGTCACACTTTTTCTCTCCCGTTCTTTTTCTCCTTTGCGGTACGGGTTGGAACCTACCACTTTTTTTTTCTTCTTTTTTTTTTTTTTGCAAAAACGTCCAAACACCCGGGATAGTATTTCATATAAATACTGTTTTCATATAATTATTACGAATTGTTCTGTTTCATGATATTCTCTTACGAGGTGCATTTAATAAGTTTCCAGACTTTTTTTTTTGTACAGGCATTTAAAATTGTTACAGATTCTTGAAAACTCAGTTTGTTATTGCTATACATTTTATAAAATGACTGACAAATTTTTATGATTCCAGATTCAAATGAACAGCTACAGCAGGAATCGGAATACACCCTACTAAAGCCTGATTGTCACAGCTGGTAAATTTCAAAACTGCAATCTGGACGTGAGGACACTTTAGAAGAACGATATGCAATAAAATTTTGTTTTAAACTTGGAAAAAAATGCCACAGAAATGTATGGAATGATTCAGACTGCTTTTAAACCATCTTGCATGAATCAAGCATCAGTTTTGGAGTGGCATAAGAGATTCAAGGAAAGCAGGGAATCTGTGAGGGATGATGAGAGGTGCAGGAGGAGTAAGAAAGTCAGAACATCAGAGTTGATTGACCAAATAAAGAATTTCATGGATAAGAACAGTCGTATGGGAACTGTACACACAATTATTCGTGAGGAACTGAAGATGCAGAAGATTTGTGCAAAGTTTCTGACAAGGATGGAGCACCCGTAGGACAGACGATTTGACCAAGATGGGCATCAAAACAGTTCTTTACCCTCCTTATACTCCAGACCTTGCTCCCTGTGACTTTTGGTTATTCCCTAAGCTCAAGGAAAACTTTAGAGGCTATTATCATGAGATAATTGAGGAGATGAAAGAGGATGGGACGATGGTAATTGACTCGCTCACGCAAGAGAATTTCCGGTTGTTGTTGGAACGGTACAAGTGCATTACAGCAGGAGGAGGTTACGTTAGAGTTTCATGTGTGTATTATCAATAAAAGTGCCCTGTTACGGATTTGTTCCTAGTCTAGGGGTATCGGAACACCGCAAACATATCAATGAAAAATAAAAGAGTAAAAAAAAAAAAAAAGATAATTTGAAAAGAAAAACAAATTTTTATTAACAAAGAAAAAGAAACGGGATCAAAAAATAGTAAAGAAAAACGAATGCCTAATAAGCTGGTTATAATCGATAGTGTAAGGGAGATAACTGTTTTCTAGTTATTTCCCTTTTATTAAGAGTAAACCTAGCATTTTTTAAGTAAGGTTTAAAATGGTAGGTTTATTTTTGGTGTCTTTAAAAAAAACCCACCCAATATTTTTGCTGATGAGGAGACTGTGTTTCAAAAAACTATATGTTAAAATTATTGTCTATGACTTAATGTCTATCTCAATAAAAACATCGTTTCCAAAACGATCGTACAATTTATTGATTTTGTTGTGTTCCTCCTTATGAAACTGATTTTTAATTTTTAATTTTAATTATAAATATATATATATATATATATATATATATATATATATATATATATATATATATATATATATATATATCATAATTTAGTAATTTTAATTTTATGACGTGAAACGGTTAAATTTCAAATCTAGAATTTTTATTATATGCAAGACAAAGAATACATTTCAATAAGTATATTTCTTTAACCTATAGGTTTTCGATGTTTACCCATCTCCTCAAAGGAAAATAAAAATATTAGCAATATCGAAGTCTTGCATATAAGAACAAAATGTCTATATTTGAAATTTAACCATTTCAGTTATAAAATTTCAATTACTAAATTATGATTTTATTTGCTCTATCTGGTATATTGAGCAATTTTCATTTAGCTGGGATTGTCTTTTTTAAAATATTACAGCCAATAATATTTTGTAAAACCGATAATCACTGGATTTGCATACCAGTAGATTTATTGCATTACATTATTCTGAAGTATATATATATATATATATATATATATATATATATATATATATATATATATATATATATATATATATATATATATATACTCGGGTTTTTTTTTATTCAAAAGTAATAGACTAGTGAATTCAACGAGGTTGTTAATTAGTGCTCAATAAAAAGAGCTAATAATATTTGTTTATTGTTATATAAACATGTTTACATCCCGCAGCTACAAATAGCAATTTGTTTCAATCAAACAACAGATATCATCAGGCAGCGACTTGACTATTCAAATGTTCAATGAATAATCAGATGATATCTGTTGTTTGATTGAAACAAATTGCTGTTTGTAGCAGCGGGATGTAAACATGTTTATATAAAAATAAACAAGTGTATATATATATATATATATATATATATATATATATATATATATATATATATATATATATATATATATAATGTTAGTCGCGTAAAGACTACATTTTGTATTATTAATATTATCAACTTTGTTACATTAAAAAAATTCGCCGCAGTTTTCTTTCTTTTTTTTTTGTTTTGATTTAATAAAAAATATCGTCGATTCGAGCGTCCTGAATTATGAGATGAAAAAGTAAGAGAGTTGTCTCCCTCTGCCCCGTGAACGATTGTAAAACAGCAACAACTACAAAAAAAAAAAAAAAAAAAAAAAAAAAAAAAAAATCCCAAACCTTATTAAACTATATCAAATACATCGGCGCTGTTCTACAATTTGTCTTTGTGAAGAGGGAGACAACTTTCGTTTACTAAATGATTTGTTCATTTTTTTTCATTTAGGACGCGATATTTTTTTTTTTATTAAACCAAAACATTTAAAAGAAAGAAAGCTGCGACGAATTTTTTTTTTTTAAAGTTAACAAAATTGATAACATTAACAATACAAAATGTAGTCTTTACACGACTATTAAGAGAATTATTTCTGTTTTCATATCATAATTTACGACGCTAAAACTAACGATATTTTCATCAGATGAAAATATTTAAAAAAAAAAAGAAACTGCGGCAACTTTTTTTTTTAAGTTAAAAAGTAAATGTTATAATAGTTGCGTAAAGACTACATTTCGTATTATTCATGTTATCAATTCCTCTACAACTATCGCTACATTTTCATTGTTACTGTAAAAAAGGTCGCCGCATCTTTAAAATGTTTAATCTTTTGTATTTAAAAAACAAAAAACAAAAACAAAAACAAACAAACAAAAAAAAACGAACCTTACCAGAACATTTACTTTTTAATTAAAAAAAAATGTTGGCGCAGTTTCTTATTTTTTTTAATGTTTTCATCTAATGCAAATATCGTTTGTTCCTTGGTTTTAGCATCGTTTAGGTACGGGCAAAAATGGGCGGATAAAGATAGGGAGAGATCTAGTTTTGAAAGCCGATTTATCAAAATTTTTTTGTAGGTTTCCGACTACTTTTTGATTGTATTTGAAAGATTGAAGACTAAAGTTAATTTCCTAAAGGAAAAAAATATTTGTACATGTGAAAAAAAGAAGAAAAAAAAGTTATGAAAAATGTTTATTTTTCACGGCGAGCTAACCAATTCAGCTAAATTTTGAAGTTAAATAAATTCATTATAAAAATCCCTTTGAAGATAAATACTATTTATTCTGTGCCTATTTCAAAGATAATTAATAAAGTAAAGTCCTAAGATATTGAATTAAATAAATCAATAATAAAAAAACAAAAACATCTCGTTTGTACAAAACATAAATTAATTAGCCCCAAGAGTGACTCTGCTGTTCGCAAAATGCAACAAACGAAAGTTTTGTAAACACGGAATATACGGAAGCCCAAAATTTCCAGTCGAAAGACTGTGAAAAAGACGTCATGTAATTAAAAGGGAGGAAGGGGGATGCTAATTTTCTTTTTCTTTTCCCCAGACGTGCATCCGTATATTCCTATTCTAATGGGTTGTATAATTTTTCCATTTTTTAATTTAATTATTCTTCTTTATTTCTGTTTTTAAATTAATTGTTTTTAAAATTATTTTTTCAATATCATATAAAGTTATGTTACGCCGAAAATTTCACATTCTTTCAAGCAAGGAAAATATTAAAATCTTATATATAAAATTATGCGAAACCTGTAATTAAAAAAAAAAAAAAAGTAGAAATATTTTTGCTATTATAATTTTTTGTGTGTGAAAATATGAAAATATAAACCAATGCTTAATTCAATGATAATATCGGTAGTTCGAGAAATTAATTTTTCTTCGAGTTATGTCGAATTCATTAATACAGACTTTAGGGATTTTTATTGTAATGTTCCTGTAAAAATCAAATAATTTTTTTTTCAAATTGTTATATTTTACAATGCTCTATTTTCATAAAAGACAAAAACAAAAATAAATTCCTTTATTTTATTTTTATTACTTTATAGTAAAGGTATTTTTTTGCTTAAACAAAATAATACATTTCCACTAAGATTTAAATAATAATAATGAAAAAAAAAATAATGGGTTCAATATATTTCGTGATCATTATTTGATAAAAAACTGAAAATTTCATTAAAATTTGTTAATTTACTGATTTTTGGTGATTTTTTTTTAAGTAAAGGAAGGGATCAAAATGTTTATTCATTTTGCACGTGCCTGAAAACAATTCTCTTATTAGTCGCAAAAAGACTACATTTTGTGTGATTTATGTTGTCAACTTTGTTACGTTAAAAAAAAAAAAAATCGTCGCAGATTTTTTTTTTTTTTTAAATGTATTGATTTAATAAATAAAAATATCGCGCCCTAAATTTTGAGACAGAAAAAAAATTAACGAATTTTTTCCTAAACGAGAGTTGTCTCCCCCTGCACATTGACAAACTGTAAAACAACGCCGTTTATTGTTCAGTGTCAAACTAATATGTCGTCTGAATAGAGTATATCCAGGAATTGCCATCCTAGTATTAGTCAAAAAGTAAATTCAGAATATGGTAGAAATCAACTGCCAAAGTCTTTCTTAGACGAAATATTAAATTCAGTTATGAATTAAATTGAAATTAAGGGGAAGTAACTGTAGTCTCAAAAACTTCTAAATGAAACAATCAAAGGGAGATAATTCTATTTACAACTACAAAAATATCAAAAATTAAAAATTAATATATATATATATATATATATATATATATATATATATATATATATATATATATATATTTAAAAAATAGTTGTCTGAATTGAAAAAAATATACTATGATAAAAAAAAATAATAAGTAAATATATTTTATATAGGTTATATTAATTATTTAAAAATGAAGATAAATATTTAACTTTGAACATACTAATCAAAATTCTAGAATGATATTTGCTATCGGAACACGGAACAGTAGCAGAAACTTGCTATGAAGCCAGTGACCAACAGAAGATATTGTTACAGTTCTAAATTTGTGAGATGAAGTATGAATGTTTGTATTGCTTAGATTAATCCGTGGCAAATGCTCGTCTGAGTTTAAATCAATGGTTGCCTCCCCTACTTGCTTGACTTTCACGAAAAACACTCGTCTAGTTGAAACCACTATCAATAATTTCCTCCACTCTTTATCTGTGTCTATAACTAAACATAGATTTCATGAACAAAACTTCTTTCTCAGAACTGCACGCCTGTGGAACTTTCTTCTGTTTGTCTGCTTTCCAGCTGACTACAATATGGTCGTCTTCAAGTCCAATGCAAACAAGTTCTTGATGAGCCGTTCCCCTTAAGTAATCCAATTTACCAAATTTCCACTTCTAACGATTACTATGATATTGTCCCATTGACTACTGTACATTCTTTAACTCTTATCCTCGAGTGGTCTCCAAGCCTTGATAATTGGTGACTCCTTTGTACCCCCCCCCAAAAAAAAAACTTTTACTAGTACAAGAGCAGGTTGCCTTTATTTATTTATGAGTACTGCGAAGAAACAAAAATGCATTGTATGCAAATGCATGATTAAACCACTTTAGGTCTTCCATTTTTATTTTATTTTAAATATTTGATTGAATAGACATTTAGATACACTTTTGTGTGAGTCGCGTAAATACCAGAAAATAACACACACAAAAGCAGTTAAATAACTTTATAAATATAGAAATGAATGATAAATATCTGCTGATATTTTCTCCAAAAAACTTTTAGTTTGAAGGGAGAAAAAAAAAAAAGAACATTTATTTATTTTATTTTTTTCTAATTACTGTATGACATAATTATTAATTCATTTTTGAATATTTTACAGTTGATTTAAATGCACACTCCTAGTCTAGCAGTTAGAGAGAAAAAAAACAAAAACAAAAAAACTATGAGAATAGAAAGCTTTCCAGCATCTAGAGGCCCCAACTGTGAAGGGGTGAGATTTTGCTGCTTGTCGCATTAGTCAGGAGTATTTACGCAAAAGGGCACCTGCTACGAGTTTGTCAAAGCGCATTCCAGTAAAATGCTTATAGATTAGGCACAGTATCAGTATTAGTATTTAGTGATGGGACAGTGGTTGGAGTTTAGTTGATAGTGTGGAATCTATTAGGTTTGAGAGTTTTTTGGACCCTGACCAATAGTGAGAGACTAGGGGCATATGCACCAACCGAATGGTAGCTTTATAGGTGTGACTAATTTTCTAGCATGATAGAGAGACTCCACTTTCTTTATATCAACCTGGGCAATATCCTTAATGTATTTGTTTCACTTCATGTTAAGCCAGAGAGTTTGAACAAAGAGCTTGCAGGTAGCGCAGTATTAGACAGGGCGATTAGTGGCTGAGGTTTCTTGTACTTGGCAGCATTGAATGTTACTATCCATTTACGCCCCCATTCCACTACAGACTGGAGGTCATTCTCCAAGATTTCAGCCATTGCCTTGGATCTGTGTTCATTTGTTTTTCCTTGGTGTCTGTTACAGAGCATGATGTCATCAACAAATATGCCCATTTCGGAGACAATTTTATCAAGGAGATCGTTTATGAATATCAGGAATAATAAAGGACCAAGTATCAACCCTTATGGCACATCTGCATTTATATCATTTTGTTTTAACGTACAACCCTCTAAGACAACCTGGGTTTTCTCTTGTTTAAGAAGGATTTGATTATATTAAGTATTCGTCCAGTAATACCATATTGTTTAATTTTCACGAGAAAGCCTTCATGACAAACCCTGTCAAAGGACTATATCAATTGCTACTGCTCTAGCCTCCCCTGCCTTATCCAGTGTTTGGTATATACTTTTAAAGACTACAGTTAAGATATCTGCAGTAGAACGAACGTTGTTAGTTGGAAAGATATTTAGTATCTATGAGGTGGTGGACTAGTGCTTGATTGATTAAGATTTGGATGAAGAGAAGAAAGAGGCTAATGGCACAATAATCGAGTAGTTCAGTTCTTTTACCGGAATTCTTGAAAACAGGTTCCACAGGAGCAATTTTTTAGTAGTCAGGAAAGCAAGATTCTGTAAGGCATTTACTGTAGAGTTGGTAGAGAATCGAAGCGATCTCTACAAAGCATTTTTT